>NC_085844.1:72302940-72405440 GCF_035594765.1 Anolis carolinensis
ACTCATATAATCCAGTTTAAAGCAGAAAGCCTGGGATATAGGGCCTGTCTGGAAGGGTTCTAAGAGTACATCTATAGAATTAATGAAGTTTGACACTATTTTAACTGCCATGGCTCAATGCTATGGAATGTTGGTAGTTGTAGTTTGGTGAGGCACCAGCACTGCTTTGGTAGAGAAGGCTAAAGAACTTATGATCATATGTTTTTAAATTTATACATTGTAATTTTATATTGTATTTAATAGTTTTAATTGATTTTATGTAGAGTTTGATATCGATTTTGTGTAGGCATCGAATTGTTGCCATTGTTGTAAGCTGCCCTGAGTCCCTTCAGGTGAGAAGGGCAGGATATAAATGCTGGAAACAAACAAACAAACAAATAAAACTACAACTCCCATGATTTCATAGCACTGAGCCATTGTAGTTAAAGTGATGTCTGCACTGTAGATGCACTCCGGTTCATTGGAGTCTATCATTTGAGTACTCTTGGAATGAAACTTTATAGGGTCTTACAGAGGTCTTTACTGTAGAAATTTAAGCATCCAAACAAAGAGCCTGCAAACTTCAAACTAGATAAAAGCTGTTTTGACGTTTATATTTGAAATAGAGACCAAAATCTGTAGTTCTCTTTATTGTCTCTTGTCTTCCTAGTGGGTCATGGCATTGAAGGAATGTAGTCTTTGTAGCCCACTTATATAAGCCATACACCTTTTCCATTTATAATTGTTAAAATTATTTTAACATGCTTTTAAAATATGTTTCTTGAAGCTGGTAGTAATTTTTGTTCTTTTTGGTGTGCCTAATAAATGTTTTACTATGATATGGCCTCTAAAATGGTGCTTTCCCAGTCCTATGTGGAAATGTCAGACCCAAACCTAAGGTCTTTAGCCTACTTTCTATGTTCTTATACAGAGCTAACATTCCTGATGCATCCCCAGTGTTCGAAATACTACATTGACATAATTAAATAGTATAACCACCTAATACAGCATACAAAAAGAGATGATGCGATTGTGATGCTTTCTTATGCAGAAAGACTTCTTATTGAGAGAAAAAAACATTAATCAGATAACATTGATTTATCTACATTTATGTACTCTTGTACTTACTGTACATCCATCTCATCTCAAAAAGGACAAAACAGGATTTCATGTTTATAATTAGCACTAATGTACTTCACTGTCATGCTTAAGCACAAGAAAATGTAATTGCAGGAGTGCCTACAGACAGACTAAGCCTTCCCACCAAAACACTCACTCACACACACACATTTTTCTAATGAAAGCTCACCCTGTTCCTAGGTATACTTACATAATGGAATATGATTTTTATGAGAACTGTATGTTTAGAATAATTCAAGCAGAAAGCTGTTTGTTTGTCTTAATTTAGGAAAAGTTCAAATATTTAAAATACAAAAGATTATAGAATTGATATAGAGAAAGAACAGATGTTGACGGCAGAACAGCTGTAAGGCACATTTTATTTTCCACTCTCCCTTCTTCTTCTTCCTCATGATAACCTTTACTGGACATCAACGTATTCAGTAGCTTAGAGGTTTCTTGCTTTCAAATGCAGCCTACCAAGCTGCAGGCCACTGACCCTGTGTAAAAGCCTTAAAATAGATCAACTAGGAATGAGAAACAGAGGCAAATGCCAATGGCTGCCTAGATTTCATGTTTAGAGTTGTGAAAACTCTCAAGAGTCTCTTCATATTGCACTAATATTTCACTCTATTATTTCACTCTAACTGCCATTATTCCATCCTATAGAATTCTGGGACTAGTAGTCTTGTGAGACAATAGAGCTCTCTAGCTGAGTTTTCTAAGCACACCTCCCTAAACTGAACATCCAATGATTCCATGGGATATAATAGGCAGTTAGAATAATAGAATCATAGAGTTGGAAGAGACCACATGGGTCATCTAGTCCAACCCCCGTCATGCAGGAAAAGCACAATCAAAGTACCTCTGGCAGATGGACATCCAGCTTCTGTTTTAAAGCCTCCAAAGAAGGAGCCGCCAACAAACTCCAAGGCAGTGAACTTCACTGTTGAACAGCTCTTACAATCTGGAAGTTTTTCCTAATGTTCACGTGGAATCTCCCATTGCTCCAAGTTATAGTCTCCAGGGCAGCAGAAAACAAAGTGGATTAATATCACTATAACTGAGAAGTAATTCATTTCTCTGAATCCCACCTGCATTTTCTTGATCTCATTACTTTACATTTTTTGCTTTCCATGAAAATTAAAATGCAATATTTACATATTTTCCCAAAAGATGAAAATTTGTTTGCACAATCTACCAAATCTGTATCTTGCCTCTGACTGACTAGAGTTTGTTTCTGCATATTTCATTACCCCCCCCCCCCAATACTTCACAGATGAGTGGGGGACACATGTGGCCAAGCAATATCAGAGTGTAATCAAAATGGCAAGTTATTATTGATGAAGGACACACAAGGAGGAGCAGTCACAGCTTTCACATGAGTCCACTGGGAAGTACAAGATTCTGCTCCCTTCCCTCCCCCCCCCTTTCCCCGGAGGCCCCTTTCACACAGCTAAATAAAATCTCACATTTTCTGCTTTGAACTGGGATATATGGCAGTGTGGACTCAGATAACCCCGTTCAAAGCAGATATTGTGGGATTTTCTGCCTTGATTTCCTAGGTTATTTGGCTATGTGGGTCATGAGTTAACTGAATGGAAACTAGTTCTACATTTTGAACACAATTTGCAACAATTGAAATAAGCTGAGGACAAAGAAGGAAAATGGGAGAAAGAGAACAACTGGGACATTTTAAAGCAATAAAAATGGGACAATGGAGGATAAATCAAGACTCTCTCCAGAAAATTAGTACAGCTGGAAGGATCTCCCCTCTCCACTGTATATAGGTTAGCAGCTCACATTTTAAAATCCTTCATTGGAAGGCCCAGAAGTGTGTACAGATAGAGCTTGGAAGTAGAAGAATGAGAATCTGAATGAGGTTCAACTAGAAAGAATCATCCATCACTGGGGTGGACTTCCAGTCGAGTCACAATCAACAGATGACTTATCACTGTCTACTGAATAAAACTTTTGAAACTGAAGAGAAGTTCTCAAGATATACTGATATCAGAGATACTCAGCTAGGGAACTAAGAATAAAAAAAATCAGTGCTACCACCATATGCATTCTGGTAATTGCATGGTTTTGTTTTTTGATGCAAGAACACCCGAAGATTTCAAATGTTCACAGCTAAAGAATGGTTTGCTAGAAACCAGAACATGTCGGGAAATGGCATTGATAACACTGATCTTGTTAGTATGTTTTATTTTTTTTAACCATACCTGTTTTATTTTATTTGAAGTTCCTTGGGTTGCATTTTTGGGAGAAAGATGGGTACAAGTCTAATGAATAAATTAAATATCTAATAAACCTCCTGGTCTGCCAGTTTCTGAACTGGGAGCAAGGCCAATGTGAGAAAAATATATTGAAGAATAAATGTTTTATCAGTGTTTGCAGCAGCTGGTTAAAACAGCTGTAATCTATATTGTGCATAAAAGTTAATACTTTTTCATGACTGTGTGATTATAAATTCTCTTCCCCATTCCATGGATTCAAAAGAGTTGAATATTTTTCAGTTACACTGTGCTTGGTAATTACACTGGCACTTGGGTTGATGGCCCCAGGTGCCACGCACATGTGCTTGTAGCTATACACTTGGCACCAACAGATAAACCTTCCTTGTTCCACTCTGATGATATTTTGCTTTTCATGTAATGTTGGCAAGAGAACCAAGTGCCTTCTATTTTTGCCACATGCAAACTTTTGACACAATTTAATTTTAACTATTGATAACACATTGAACTAATAAGAAATATGCTCATATTTTGTGAATTAGCCCAGACAAAGTACTCAGTCTTGTGTAAAGGTAAATCATTTGACCATTATCCCAAACAAAATGGTTTGAGAAGAGTTGTTCATTGGAGAACATCTGGGTTGCAGTTCATGCTCAGGGACACAATTTTAGATTCATTTGGAATGTGTTTATCACATATGATCAAAGATCTTTAAGCATTTCCCCAATACACACAGTGTAACCAGAAATCATTTTAGATTTTACCTTGTCATTCAAAGATATATGGTTCTGTTCCAGTCAAAGAGTCGTATATTTTGCATTCAAAGAGGAAAATTATAAGAGCCAAGGTAAGCTTCATTTTATGGAAATAAGATTAAAACAGAAAATAAGAAGTGGGATTTTAAAGATTGCACCACAATTCTCTGGATTGGAAATGGTAGTAAGGCCCCTTCTAGACTGCTCTATAAAATCCAGATTATCTGCTTTGAACTGTATTATATGGCAGTGTAGACTCAGATACTGTAATCCAGTTCAAAGCAGACAATCCATATTATCTGCTTTGTTAATCTAGATTATATGGCAATGTAGAAGGGGCCTGACTGTGGAGTCGCTACTGTCTGTTTTCAGGATATCTAGGGCTTCCAGTCCTTATTGTAGGGCAAAACAGCCAAAACTCCAGAGCACCTCTGGAGCATGGGCGCACTGTGGATAACATGACCAGGTCTAATGCAGACCAATTCACTGTACACATTGGCTGATGCTGCCATCCCCTTTTCTTTGTGCTAATCATTTCAGGGGGATGAATCAGGCTCTAGTTGCAGAGGTGCCCACACAACCAAGAAAAGTGAGATCTTTCTCCCTTGTCATTCCAGTGCCTCTGCTGGTGTCAGCATTGGGCATCATAATGGTCAGGAACTCTCATGAAGCACTGAGGCCATTCAGCAACAGTAATGAAAAAAGCGACAGCAAGGTTATGGTTCAACTGGACTAAGTGGTCTTAGCTCAGCTTAGCTGGGACTCTCTTCACCATCACCACAAATTGGAGTCCAAGGTCTCCAATACCAGTCCAGAGCATTTCTGCTTGGGACCTCACAATAAGTGACCAATATAGATAAACCATTGGTTAAAAAAAAAATGGAAGGGGAGAGGGATAAGGATGGATGTCTGAATATTTGACTAAAAGTTTCAGCAACTTATAGACCCATAGCTAAGTTCCTAAAATGTGAAATATAGGTTTTATATGTCACTGATAGGTGCGAAAGTATTCTATGATTCCTATTAGTGTTTGATGGGATGATGAGAAAATAGTTGGTTGCCATTTCTGAAAATACAGGGCTCAGACATCCGTCTCTTCTCTTATGCAAAATTCATACCTTTCTGCACTACAGCAGATGTATTTAATTTAATAGAAACATTGAATCTAACGCTAAGGATTGGGGAGAGGGGAGCTAAATTGACTTAAATAAGTATACTTCCATCATCTACTCTGCAGTGTCAAATTCTGTGATACAAGTAACTGCATTCATTTGTGTGTAGATCTTTTATCTTACTCATAGATCACAGCTGAGAGTTTCCAGGATAAATATATCCCATCAACAGTGTGTCTTTCTTCTGTGTTGTCGAAGGCTTTCATGGCCGGGATCACAGGATTGTTGTATGTTTTCCGGGCTTTATGGCCATGTTCTAGAAGTATTCTCTCCTGACGTTTCGCCCACATCTATGGCAGGCATCCCCAGAGGCTGTGAGGCATGGATAGACTAGGCAAGGAAAGGAAAATATATATATATATATCTGTGGAGAGTCCAGGGTGTGGCAAGAGTCCTGTCTTCTGTTTTGGGGCAAATTCAAATGGGATGAATGCAGATTCAACTGTTCCTGAAATCACCGTGTAACACGATTTTTGTTCTTGGGTTATAAATGTCATTTCCTAATTGATTCTATCATAAAAATATAACTGCAAAAACTGTTTTTGCGGAACATCCTATAGCACATTTTGCTATGGTTTTTCAGCCACTATCTCATAGGACCTCTTCACATGGGGCAAATTCTGGTGGCAACTTTCATTCCACAGCAGCTTTGTCACGGAGCCAATCGGCTCCGATCACACACCAGAGAAGTACTTCCAAGGTAGCTTTGTGGCAAAACTGCTGTGGAACTGGAATTGCTTCCGAAAAAGTTGCCAATGCCTCCCATGGTTTCATTGCCCTCAATGGACAAACCACCGGGTGGATGTTTCCCCCCATGTAATAAGGTAGAGGGGAAGCCAGGATGGTACGGGGTGTGGGGTGACGGGTTCCCATGGTCCTGAACCTGTACCGCCTGAATCGCCATGATCTGCAGTGATTCTGCCAGCACATCTGAAGAGGTTTATAGAGAGTCAAGCAATTCAACATAGTTTGTGGCAGTCACCAAAATGAAGTTTCTGGAGTATAATAACTGCTTTCAAAGTAAGTACCGCACAATTAAGCAAAAAAAAATAACACTTTCAAAACAGGAACAGATTTTCTTTCAAGATTTGTTGCAAAGCGTAAGATAGCTATTCCCATATTTTCTATTCTTATGATACATGCACTTCTCATTCCCATACATTTTTGTCATCCTCACATGTAGCAGAAGGCATAATCAACCCTGCTAACCAAAATGTGTTGTCTCTTCAACTCTACAATCCCTGACTACACGTCTATATTGATACATTAATAAAATCCTTGCCAATTTACTATATCTCATATCTTAATTCCAGGATAATATGGGAGTAAATAAGAGTTGTTCTAGATGTTAATTTTACTTTAAGTGCTGAAATAGAGCCAATCCAAGTAGCATTCCCACCCTGTGAGACAATGCCACATGGAAAGGAACTCCTTTGAAAAGATGTCCTTGGGAACTGATATACTGGGACATATCACTTCAGAGAGAATGCTGAAATGCACCACCCTAGTGAATCTTGGAAGCTTGCTATAAAACACTTCAGAATCAACCATCCAACATATTTGTTTGTGTGGTGACAGTTCGGTCAAATATTTAGGATCTTGGGAAAACTATCAGGAAGTTAGTCAAGTGTCTAATGTCATGAACATCAGCTTTTCAGCATCATTTATTCTGTGGTTTCCTTGATGGAGTTTCTGCAGACGTTCATGATTTGCTGCTGCACTGTGATGTTTATAGGCTCCATAAAGAGAAGGTTCTAAAAAGATTATAGGCACTGAAAAAGGAAATACAACCTTTTTCTGCAGGAGTACAGAGCAAAACAGACTGGAACTTCTTGCTGTTGCAAGCAAAGGATGATTCCCTATAGATGTTGTTATTTCATTTAATGCTTCCAACTTAACTTTGGGGGGTTAAATGATAAGGATTTGAAAATGGATATATTGCAAAGCATTTTTTTATTATTCATTCCTCAAAGTTTGGAATTCAGCAAGAATTTGTAAGAAAAAGTAAGAATGGTTCTGTTCAAAAGCTTTAAGATACACAGAGATGAGAGGTGGCACATAATATATCAGATTTCACTAGGGCTGAAAGGGTCCTGCAATTTAAAACTTTTATTCTGTTTTGAAAAGAATACAGAGGCTGGAAGGGATGTCTGAATGGTTCTTTGATAGGAACATATATGACTTAAATTTCAATCAATTTCATTTTTTTTTTGGCTTGCTCCTTTTCCATACTCATTGGACATTTTCGTGAAATTAACAAGGTCTTTCTTTTCCCATAGACTAGGATTTTCAATCAATATATAATCAAAGGGTGGAAATTAGTTGAAGACTGTCCCACATAGTGTAATAACCTTTATAATCCACTTTCAGTTTGTTTCTGTTTTTTTTAAACAAAAACATATATTTTTTTTTAAAAAAATCTTATAAAGAAACAAAATAAAGTATATAGCATGGGGTTATGTGAACTTTCATGTGAGGAAGAATAATATTTCCTGGTATGGAATTATTGATGTTTTAACAGAGAAAGTGGAGTAGTGGCTTTGTGGGCTACCAAAACAATTAAGGCTCCATGTGTGCTCTCTTCTGCCATAAAACAAGATGTTGCTGCCCAGTTCTGTCTGAGATCTTCCACACATTGACTTATAAGCATGCACGCATATCTTATCCATCTCTGAATAAGTCCAAATAGGATTATCTCTCTTATGCTGTGAACTGCAAGCAGATCTTATTAAGAGTATTCCAAGAAACATAGTTGTTCTTCTGCAGCTAGATGAAATGATGGACAGATATCCTGCATAACTGCCAATCAGAGTAACTCTTCCCAATTGTGTAATGTTAGCATATGAAATCTGTGAGCCCAAATATATTACTCTTGAGGGAAATGTAAAGCTAAGCTCACATGCAACTCGTAAAAACTTTGAAGAGCAATTAAATTTTGCTCCCATCTTATAGCTACTGCAAGGCAAGTCCTTTTCCCATGCCAATGAATTTTAACATCTTTAGAGGGAAAGACTTTCTCTTTCAAGAATCTTCAAGCCATGTCAACATAGCACAGTCAGTCCTGTTTAAGAATACAGGTTGAGTTTTCATTCTTCAAAATGCTTAGGATCAGAAATTTTTCAGACTCCCCCCTGCCAATGTTGGCATCAACATAGTGAATTAGGGATAGAGGGAAAAGGGAACAAGCTATATGCCCATATGTCCAGAGCCCATTGGTTTTTCTTCTTCTTCTCTAGGACTGCTTTTTTCAATCTTTCTTGGTTGGTTACAGCTGGTAGCCAATGGGGCTTCTCCATGCTCTGGAGGCTGTTTAAGGACATCCACCTCACTATATGACACCGTGTCCTGGACAGAAGGCAAGCAGCATCTGGGTAATCTGCCTTATACACGGGCATTGTTTTCGTAGCATTGTCCTCCTTTCCCCCTCATTTTCCCCCTTGTCACAGATTCATGAGGAAAAACTCATAGGCTGCTGGACATATGTCTCCCCTTCTTTCCCCAAGGCAAATTTAGATGTCTAGTGCCAAAAAAGTTTAAGTTTTTGGATGGTTTTAAATTTCTGGATAAGGGAGACTCACACTTTGTAGCCTAAAGCTGCTAGTAAATTATGAAATCTATGAAGATGTATGCTGGCTGCATATCCCACTTCCGAATATGAAAAATAAATTACAAGCTGTGTCATTTCAAATAAATGGAACTTGTAAATTGAGATGCAGGTTCCTATACTGAATCAAGAAGCCTAGCTCCAAGTCAATTCAAATGACCCTCAATGAACTCAACTAAGTAAATCTAATTAACTACTGTATCCCTCAATATGAGTTAATACGAGTTTTCAGAAGGCTTTATCACAGTCTCACCATCATCATATAGTGAGATCATGGAAGAGGCCACCTCAATGACTGTCCCAGGATGTGGAATTTCTCCCCATCGAATGATATGCTGTCTTTTAGAACATGAGTTATAAGCGGCAGCACATTCTTGACTAGGAGTGGAATATTATGTACAGATCAAAACCATCAAAATGTATCAAATTACTTCACAACACGGCTTGGAAAATTACATTTTAAAGCAAAAGAATGCATCCTCAGCATGTTTTCTGCAATCCCTGTAAAATTTGTTCAGATTTTTAATAGGTTCATTCAATGTCCAGTGTTAATATTGTGGTGTGTAATTATATTTATATTTTTACAGCTAGCTCTGCTTGCAGAATCTTGGAATTCTAGTAAAAATAGGAAAAAAAGTATTTAGACTAACTACTCCATCAAACGGGGCTTGGGAAGCATCCAAAGACACTGCCCATCCATGTCATCACTGAACTTCTGGTGGAGGTCCCGCCCACAAGTGAAGTGGAAGCATTGTCTAATGTTTTCCTCCAAATACTGGAGCCTGCTCATGTTGTGCTGGGTCCAGTGAAGCCAGCACGGATTCTCACTGCTCGAGCAATACTTCCCATCAAAAAGGGAGCAGCACATGGGGTGACAGATTCACCCTGCTGTATTTCTTTTCTTCAGCAAAGCCAGGTGAAGCGGGACACTTCACCTGATCTTTCTGATAAGGTCACAAGATATAATCTCCCCTTTCAGAAAAATACATGAAAAAAGACATAAACAAGAAATACAGAAAAAAAGGAATGATCAATGTCCTGATCCTCACTTTAAAAAAAATGGAGGACAGGATTAAAAAAAAAACATTCCCCCAGTCCTCACATGTCACAGTCCAAAATATCTATTCCTGGAGTAGAGTTTCTATGGAAACAAAACAACATCTTCCCTCAATTCAGCTTCCTCTTTAGTTTTCAATAAGTTCAAGTTGGAATCATCTCCTACCTCCTAATACAGTCAGTCGTCCACAAATCTGCTCATAGCAGATTATGTACTTGAGCAGGAATTAAATCCATATTTTCTAAGCGTGAATCTCTTTGTTGCAAAAGGACAAAGGCGTCTTAAGGTTTTGTTTTTAAACATTGCCTGGGTCAGTAATGCCTTTCTTCTCATACCCTTCTAAAACAGTATGCCAGTTGATTTATTATGAAACAACATTAAAATTTGCATCAATTCCATCTTCCCTATCACTTCATATCCTGAACAATTCTAGCTTTAAAAATGCTGATTAACATCTTCAATGTCCCTTAAAAGTGTGAAATGCAAAAGTAAAGGATTCTGCTTTATAGTAATGAAAGACATGATTTAATTATTTCCAAAATGTATCAATGCAATCGCTAAGATGAGGATTCAACACCAACTCAGTAGTGAACATTTTTGTGTAGACTTTCAGAGGTTTGATTTAATATTGATGATCTGTGAAATCACACTTAATATATTATGATATTTGATGTCACAGGTAAGACACACTATTTCAAAATATAATGCAGGATGAATATTCCTTATCTGAAATGCTGGGGATTTGAACTGTTTTGGATTTAGTTAGTTATTTAAGATTTTGAAATACCTATATTTGCATATAACAACATACTGAGGTATCTTGAAGATGGGACCCAAATCTAAACATGACATTTATTTGTGTCTCTTGTACACTTTATACACATAGCCTGAAGATAATTTTATACAACATTTTAATAGTTTTGTGCATGAAACAAAGTGTGTGACTGTGTACACTGAACCATCAGATAGCAAAGGTGTCACGATCTCAACCACCAATGTGAACAATTTCAGATTTGGGAGTATTTTGGATTTTGGAATTCTGGATAAGGGATATTCAGTCTGGATAACTCTGCTAAAATTACTAATAGGACCACATTTGAAATATTGCAGTCGCTTTAGAGTGGGAATAGGAGTCCTGCCTTGGGGACTGGCTGGGGGCTATAGGATATATACTTTACACATCAGCATAGTGCCTGACATGTGGCAAAATCAATGTTTGCTTTTCAAAATTTTATTTCTCAAATATTTTGGTTAAATTCATCAATAAATATAGATGGCTGACTCTAATCGTACCGTTTCAAAGCACATTGAAATAGCTACCACACATCACATACACCAAAAGTGACTTTTTATCATGTTTCATTAACTGTTTCTGAATTTTATATTTTTATTGCAGTACTTTTTAAAAAAGTGATGCTCTTGCAGTTAATCAACAAAGATCATTATCAGTTGTGGGATATATTTCCAGTGGTTGAAAAGTTCTTTTTAAAAATCTGGCATTTCCTTTCCCATTGGCATAAAATGTTTCTATGAATTAAACAAGATAGTCAAGTGCACTAAAGACATCTACCCAGAGAGGTACACCAAACTGTGGAATCATTCATTTGGAGCTGCACTGTCATGTGACCATACAGTTTGGGAGGAAAAAGTAGAAACTTTTCTTATCCCTTTCCAATTCATTTAATGTTTATGCCTCCAACTCAAAATCATATATGCAGCTCCTCAGATGGCGCTCCCCCCTCCTCCCTCTACTGCCAATGCCAACAAAGGCTATCCTTTCATTGCAAACATCCTTCCTCATTCTCATCCCCTGTCCTGGTAAAACCAGCTACAAACATCTGTAAAAATGATAGTAGGTTCATCTCCTTTACTGTTTGCACAGGCGAGAAAGATTTTTCCACTCTTGTGTGTATCCATGATTTAACTATGAATGACATTGTACCTTGCTAACATTAACCCTTTAATCTAGTCTGTTTCTGCAAATAACCACCTGTAGTCAATTCTTTATTCATAAGCCTTATCTGTTGTTACAGTATATAATCTATGAGAATGCCCTAATTTTTATCATTCTCTAAGCCTGTCATCATGGCCGAGACAAGGCTTATCCCTCTGAGCAGATGAGATTAGTCGATCATGTTGAAATCAGAAGAGGGATTATAATGCTTGTAATACACTGAGTCAAATTAAATGCATTTTGTTTGCACATCACAAGATCTTGTTGCTAAGGCTTTGGTCTCTTCCCTCTGACTATAATAAATTGCCAATAAAATGTAGAAGGGTTGTAGGGAAAGCAGGGGGCGGGGGGGAAAAGACCCTCAAGTGAAAGGCAAGAACGAATTATAAAGATGTTTGATTTGTTTATTCAGTCTGCTAAATAAGGATTTAATGGTTCTCATATCACCAGAGTTTTCTAAACAATGGACTTGTCTTCAGAGTAAAGCTCTGATCCACATTACGTGTACAATTTAATTACATTCTGTTCAGTTTGCTCTTCTGCTCGTTACACTCAGTGCAATCCTAGCAACAATTATTTCACTTGGGGTAAGCCCTGTTGATTTCAAGGGGGATTCTAGCTAAGTATGGTTACAGCTGCACCCAATACCTTAATGTTCAACTTACTGGTAATATCTGATGACAATAGAGGTACTTCAAAAAGTTTTGTAGAACCGTATTAATCAAACAAACAGTGTTTGCTAACCCATCCAGAAAAAATGGAACCAGACACCATTAAATAGATTAAATAGGGCCACATTATTTAAATTATTATGATAAAAAACAGCCCGATGAAGCTTCCATGTCTCACAGACTACCCAGTCACAGTCTACCTTAACTCATAGCCAAAACCTAGCTCGTGGATTAGCTGGAGTGGGTCCTAGCATCGCTCTCACCAACCCTCCTTCTCCCCCACCCACTCTGCCTCTGCTGCTCTAAGAATAATGCTTTAGGAAGAAAAGGAAACTGAGGTTTCCTTCCCATGGGCCTTGGGCTAATATCAAATGTTGTCCATATGGCTCTTTCCATCATGGCGAAAATTCATTTGTCCAAACCAGGAAGGCCAGTAGTCAATGCCAAGGAGAGGAGCAGGGATCCAGGTTAACTGCCAACAAATGAGTACACTGCCAAGCATTGTCATCACTGGTGCTACTAATGGGCCATTCCTGATGATCCTAGGCAACATTGTCCACAGTCCTGAAATGTATAATCTTCCTGACCAAACATCTCCTTCAAATCAAGGGGGCTATGAGGACAGCAAGTAGTTAAATCACCTTTGCTCTGCAGCCATGATTCTGTACTATATTGTGGCACATTTCCTCCCTGTTGTACTTTCTTTCTAGGCCCCTTCCCACGATCACACTATGCAATCCAGGTACTGGTATGGATGTGTACTTACATAAGCAACAGGAATTTGGAAACTACTCATAAGGGAATAAAAACATCCTTCACTGACCATAAAAAAAGCTTAAAGCGTGCTGTGCTGAACTCTGTCTAGATCATAAAGTGAGCCCAAACTGTGTGTATATAAGGTAAACCATGCCCAAAGTTCATCCAGCTGTATCTGGGTCAGATCTTAAATGTGTCACAAATCATCTCATTCAGTGTTCTTGAATTCCATAGTGTCCATCCAGGCCCGTAGCCAGGATTTTGATTCGGAGGGGGCTAGGATTTTGGGGAGGAGCCTAAATCCTCCACAACTGTGAAGCTGCAAATCCTGTGGATCCTGTGATCAGGTTGGAGCAGCCCAGGTTGGAGCATCTCAGCTCCTGAGCTTGATGTGTGGTCAGATGTACATTAAGCTTATTTACTACTCTGGTGCTTTCTTTCTGCTTTCCTTGGTAGATGTGTCCTGAGTTGAAATAACATCTGAAAGATTTGAAAAAAAACAAAAACAAAAAAAAACCGATGGGCTTGAGTACACCAGCCCTAGAACTTGAGGTGGACAAGAAGTTCAAGAAGAAGCTAACATTATTTTATTTATTTATTTTTGCTATTTGAGCAACTCATTTCTGAGAAATACCTGACACACTCAAATTTGATCTATATAATAATATAATATAATATAATATAATATAATATAATATAATACATATTGTTTGATTTTCTTAAGTAATATAATTTATGTCTTTTACATGCATTCCCTGCTTGCATACATAGACATTTGACACATGCGTTCAAAAAGCACTAGTGGTATGCTATGCACTTGAGGAAAAAGCACTATAAAGTAACAGCACACATATTACAGGGAGAAAATGAATACAATACAGATGCAGATTACACACAAAACTCCCCACTGTATTTTGCATGTGTGCAAACACACAGAAACTTCACTCTACAAAGAAACAATATTCACAAGACTTTTCCTTACATCTCAAAAGAAATGCAGCTTGGACCCTTATTTTAAAAAAGTAAGTGAGCAAGAAGCAGAAATTTCTAGCCCTTTCAGTTATTTGGAACTATCAATATAATTTCCGGTGGAATATGAGCTTCTCCACTGTTGTAAAAATAAAGGCTCTCAGATCTCCACATTGCTGGAAGCCTATAATGCAGCCTTTGTAGGGCTATAGTCAATATGTCAAGAGCGATGAGGTTTCTACATAAAGTAGTTGTATAGGCAGCATGGACCACACAGGTTTGCTTTTATTTGCAAGTTATTTTCCATATGTGAATGAGCAAAGCAGAGATTCTGACTTCAGATCTGTACTTGTTGCCACCTATCAGGATTAGGCTAACTATAAATGTGTATATTCATCATGAATAGCCACTGCTTATCACTTACATTTTATTTGTATAATGATTTACAGGCTAAGTTTACTCTTTTGAGAACATTAGGGAAGCCTAAATTATATTGAAATCCATAGGAGTTTACTGTTTCTTGAGTGTGTGCTTAACTGTGATTCAATAAGTATGGAAAGAGAAAATGAGATTAGACACATAAAGATCAACTTTGGAATAGGTGCAGCTTTATCCTAATGGATAGATTTCTAAAAGAGAAATAAGAGTGTTTTTCATATGTATTATCCTATACAACCCCCCTTTTTAATTTTCTCCAATTTTGACTTAGATGTTTTTTTCCGAAATGCAGCAAGAAGCAAAATAAGGAACTGCTCCTTACACACTCACACATAAAGACTGAGGCCCCTTCCACCCAACTGAATAAAATCTGTGTGGACTCTGATAACCCAGTTCAAAGCAGATATTGTGGGATTTTTTGCCTTTCTATTCTGAGAGCAGTTCCACACATACAGTTATCCTGGCAACATTTGCGTTAAAAAAAGTGATTGTTCCCAGGTCCCCATCGACACCCCCCCCCCCCCCCAAGAAAGCACATGCTTTGTAGGATGGGTGTCCAGACCTCCCAGGCACTAATTAGCTTTAAAGTTCATACAGTTAGATAAAACTGAGATGGGAACAATCTCCCTCTGAATAAATCTTTTCCCCAAACCCCACAATAGGTTAGCTTTAGGGTTGCCACAAGACAGAAATGATCTGAAGGCACAGAGCAACAATGCCTGCCTATGGACCCCATTCACATGGAGTCCAGAAGCCTGGAGACATTGGTGGAAACCATGGGGCAGCACCCAACTTCGTCCTCTTACCCACAACATTCCCATGCTGTCCCCAGGTTCTTCAATTAGGATACAGATAGTTAGTTACCCGGCTCCTGAGGACTCCCTCTTAGTGCACTACAAGCACGCTGCTAGCATGGAGTTCAATTGAACCCTGCTGAAAGTATTCTTGTGTCATTTGATGGGTTCCACTGGACTCCATCCCGGCAATGTGCCAGCAGCCCACAGAGACAGGGGAAACAACCCACTTGGTGAGGTCTTATGTCATCTACAGGGTTTCGACCACTATATAATGCACATTCCTGTTTGCAGAAAACTGAAATACCTTCCTTATCACTCACTGTTTTGGAAGTCTACAACTATGCACACACACCCACACATTCATGAAAAGTCTTCTACAAGTCAGAGCTATACTACATACTACATTCAAAGTTCTCATGTTAAGATTCACCAATTGGAGGAGGAGGAAAATGTGAGTATAAAAACCCTCACAGTTTAGCCTCAGGTTTTAAGTGTGTTTAGGAAGTGGCATAATATTGCTTTGTGTTACATCATTTTGCAGTGTTTGACTGATGTGGTTTCTTTCCTGCAAGTCACAGTGTGGTTTAAACAATTGTTTATTATAGTTATCAAGGGAGAACTCAGCTGGATTTTTCTATTCCAAGATGTCTTCTGAATGAAAGATTACAAACTGTGCTGCACCAAGGAGTAAGCATTTCTGTATTCCTTTTATTTCTGAGTAGGTATTGAAGTGTATAAATAACCTTTCCATATTCTTATATGAAAGTATTAAAAGCCTAAAATGTGTTGTGGCCTTTAAAAGGAAAAAAACCCACTCAACTTTACAAGTTAAGATAACAGAAACAAAGGTAAATCAGTTTACAAATTGTTCTTGGTCCACCATCACTCACATCAACAGGCACAGCAATGTTGATGTATCCATCATTGTCATGTCTTTTTGTATGCCTCCCTTCCAGCACTCCTGTCAAGCCTTGATTTTGCAGTTGACATTCTCTATTTGTGAAGATGAGCAATTTTGAGCAGGCAGAAACAGTCATGGGAAAGCATAGTGTTGATTTTGAGAGGATTATTCAAAGACAACTATCAATGTTTCATCTATTGAGAGGAGGTGATGGAAGTAAAGTAGATAAATTGCAATAAGGTTCTAGCTTGGTTAAAATTACCTTAATAGTTTCTTAATGGTGTTATTATTTGGATAGATTACACTGGGATCTTCCACTCCTATGTTTGAAGCAGTGCCGTTTTTAATATGCTTAGCCCAACACCCCTTCCACTTTCCACAAAGCATTTAGCAGTTCTGGCTGTTTTCAAGCTGTGTTTGGTATTCTCATACTGCAGCTGCAGCCTCCTAACAAATCATTTTAAAAACTCAAATAGCAAAACACCAATCTCCTTTCATTTGCAAAATTGAGAACAAACTCTAGGGTAGAAAACATGTAATAGAAAGTTTGAATAGCATCAGTGCTTTTAAGGAAGATTCATTTAATGTTGTTTAAGCCAATTTATTGTTTATATCACCAGAAGTCATCACAATAAAAAAACACATCAAAATTAAAACCCGGGTTACAAAACATAAACAAAATGCATGAATGAAACCAGTGTAACTCAGACATTAATAAAATGGGAACATCTTAAAAGTAAAACCATTGTATCACCAGGGCTGGGCCTTTGGTTAGACAGAGTGTGATGGCACAGATGTAGAGGCAGGGAGAGTGGCAACATATGGTCCAGCCCATGGTCTCATTGCTCAGTCTACAAGTTACCCTCATGGTAGCAGCAGCATCATGTTGAAGGATGAGGTTGTGAATGCCAGAAAACTACCCCTGCAACTAGCTGTCCCTTAGTTGTGTTGCCAAATGCTGCCCAGTGATCATAAGAATTATTTCTTATTCTGTGAAGCTACTTTTAGAAGCTCTGCCTCAAAATCCCATAATCAAATATTTTTATAAAAAAACAAATATAAATTCTGCAAAGCTATCCATAAATTGGCATCATCAACAGAAGCATTGCTCTATGGAACATCAGTAAGATTGCCAGGCATTAGAGATAGCATGTTTTCAAAGAATAGCTTTTACCCTTTGGAAAGGTCTCCAAAGAGACTTCATCTTTTATTTTAAGTTATTTTTAAATGATTTCCTTTGTCTTTTCCCTGAAGTGTTTTCATTATATGGGGAAAAAATATCCAGTTCCTCAGAGACTGAAACAGTGTTTAATTAAATGTGCCAAAGCCATCAAGCAAAACTGTACAGCTGCCAGAGCTGGGCACTTGATGGCCACACTATATGGACGAACCTATGGCTTCTTAGACTGTAGCACCCAGTCTTAGACCCCAGCACCCTTTTAGTGTGAGATTTGCCACTTCCATGTCCATAGGAGAGGGTCTCATAGTAGGCAACACTATAACATTGTGCCTTAAAAAGGTAAAGGTTTCCCCCGACGTTAAGTCCAGTCATGTCTGACTCTGGGGGTTGGTGCTCATCTCCATTTCTAAGCCGAAGAGCCAGAGTTGTCCATAGACACCTCCAAGGTCATGTGACCGGCATGACTGCATGGAACGCCTTTACCTTCCCGCCGGAGCGGTACCTATTCATCTATTCACATTGGCATGTTTTCGAACTGTTAGGTTGGCAGGAGCTGGGGCTAACAGCGGGCGCTCATTCCCCTTCAGGATTTGAACCTGGGACCTTTCGGTCTGCAGGTTCATCAGCTCAGTGCTTTAACACACTTCACCACTGGGGCTCAACATTGTGCCTTAGAATGCTCATATCTGGTCTTTTAGTGTAGCAGCAATTATGAACTGGTTACAAACGTCTGCCACCTAATGATTTAAAATGATACTGCAAGTTTCAATTATCTTAAAGTTAATTACAAGTAATGAATGTGTTTGCTAGCCAAAGCCCTATGATTCCTTTGATACATGTACAAAATTTCAGGTGTTAAGGCTTCACTGTCTTGGAGCTATAGCTCTGACAATCAGATGCATATTTTATTTTGTTACAGACTCAGTATTTTCTTATGTATGCTGCGTTGGAAATTTCCTTTTAGAATTTGGCTTGTTTTAAAACTGATATTATTTTTTCAAATTAATTTCTGATTTTATGAACATGTTACATTGATATTGCAATATATATAGTAAACTGTCTTGTGAAGACCACAGTCTTGAAAGATGCCTTAAAATGTGCTAAATGAATAAATAATAGTGTGCATTTTACATAGTTGTGCAAATTTGTGCATCACACATTCTATCCTTTGATCAGTGTGGGGCAGGATAAGAAACATGTAAACTCTGCTCTGTGGAAGGTGTGACAATATGAACAAATGACTTGAAGTTTAGCTATGTGGAGATAATAAAACTAAAACCTCCTCATTTACTGTTATAAACAAAATAATTGTGTATACAATTGACACGGCAGCATGGTGTTGTGGTTGAGTGTTTGACTCAGATTCTGGGAGACCACTCAGCCATAAACCCACTAGGTTAGCTTGGCAAAATCACATTATCTCAGCATAAGAGAAAAGGAAAAGTAAACCTATGAATAAATCTTGGAAAGAAAACCCTGCAAAAAGTCACCATAGTGTGGACTTAACTTAAAATTATGGACCAGCAACAAGTTCAACAACCCTTGACAAAGCAATATGATTCCACTTTAAAAATAAAAGGATATGTATGTACAAATTTATAATTATAACACAGTTCAGCATAACATATAGAAAATGTTCCTTGTGTGTGTATTTGCATAATTGAGAAGAATGGGGCCTTGCATTAATCTCCCAGCCTCCTACTTACTATGGCTTTAAATTTAAACTCCAGACTGTATGTAAAGTGAGGTGAGCATTTTTACCGCCTGTCAAAACAATTCTGAAATCCCATTTTCCTTTAATAAAGTATAGTTTTGTCTTTCAGATGTATGCTTGAATAAGATGTCATACTCTGTTTTTGTTCAGGATTGCACCCCGCTGATTTTCCTAGGCAGCAAGAAAATTACCTTATTGAAACATATTGCTGGTAGTGACTATGGTGCCAAATTTTGCATTGGTATTACACACATGACATATTCAGAGACCTTTGAATAAGACCATGAATATCAAGTGATTGAAAAGATTATACAGGCTTTCTTTATTTCGTAGGGTATAATAGGTTGTGGTTCTGGATGAATGTCTTTCAGATCAATATAATTATGTCATAAAAACATGTAACAAAATAGTTACTTTGCAGCTTTTCACACTTGCCTGATTTCGTACTGATTCCATTCAAAGCAGAATTGTTTCTTTTTAACTATGTTGCGGGTACTGCAGTGCTAAGAGTCTGCACAAAAAGCAAGATAGACAGCATGTAGAGCAATCTTTTCTCATTCAAGAATGTACACATATACACTTTATGATTAAATAATTTGTCTGTGTGTGTTGTTTAATGTGAGTAAATCTCATAGGGGGCAGAGGTGACTTCCATGTCAGAGGTTCAGTAAATCTACTTCCAGATTTCAAAGTACTATCCTAGGGGCATAATCTATTGGGGAATAAGTTTAGCATTTTAGAACATGTCTCTGTGAAACAGATTAGCATATTCCTGCAAAATCTGGAGCTGTTGTCCAGACAGTCCTGGACTGGATCAACCGCCCTCCTTTGTGGGCCCTTCCACACAGCCATATAATTCAGCATATCAAGGCGGATAATCCACAATATCAGCTTCAAACTGGTTTTTTGGAGTCGACACTGCCATATGACCCAGATCAAAGCAGATAATGTGAGATTTTACACAGCTGTGTGGAAGAGACCCTGTGTTTTCATCTCCTCTGTATTACCACTGCCATAATTTCTGCTGGCCATGGAGCCTTATGTAAGCATCTTTGCAAATTATGGGACTTTGCAGAAGTGTATGTAACTAGCAAGGATTGGGTGGGGTGATCCATTCCCTTTCTCTTGTGATGGCATTAGTGTTCATCCTGGACAGAGGATGGGTCCAAATCAGACTTGATCTCACTGTCCAGATTGCCCTGAAGCCCTAGAATACTAAAAATGGTACAAAGTTGATTTAAACTGGAAACCCCCACAATACTCACAGAAATGCACTAGGAATCATAGAGGTTAGGCAGTAGTCGATTTGGACTGAGTCCAAGGTTTGGGACTTGTATAAACAAGTCCTTAAATGGCTCTTTGCATTCTGGAATAAAGTTTAGAAGAGATTTACTGCACCCTCTGTAATGAAAATTTGAAAGTCTAAATGCTTCCAATTATTTCATATTTTAAAGTCTTATAACTTGTTATCCTTGTATGTGAATGGGCAAAGATAGCAGATCTAAAAGGGTCAGATTTCTGCTTTAGCACCTTTTGGGAGTTGTACAGATTACCAACACCCAAAAAGCTGGATTTGTGCTGTAGACAGAAATTCACTTCTGGGTTTTCTAATGGTATTTTAGTGCTTTGAACAATGCAAGGCTGTCTTTCAGGCTACTGAAAATATGGCTGTCTCTCTTGGATGATTCAGGGAAAGACAGTTCATGGGAGCACAAAGTCTGGGATTTAGGTGTGACAGGCATGTAGCCGGGGGGGGGGGGGGGGCTTGAGGGGCTTCAGCCCCCCCTCCCCGAAATTCTCAGGGTCGTCCGCAAAAAAGCCTTACATTTATTATTTAAACTGATATGTTTATTCATATTATGATCTGATCACCATGCTCAATATATCCCATATGCATGGGGGTATTGGGATAATGATACAAAAGGTTTGCTAGGGTAGATCCCCCCTCACCCAGACTCAGCCCCCCTCCCAAACCAAAAATCCCAGTCCCTCCCAAATCAAAATCCTGGCTACGGGCCTGAGGTGTGACTACAAATGCTTTGGGGAGACTAGACATTTTACCACTCTCTGTCCTAGTACTGCATATGCTAAACATAATTATATAGAACTCATTCTAGTCTATATGGCCTGTTTTGCAATCTTCCAATGTGCCTACCCTGTGGGGTTGTTGTCTAGATCACTGATGAAATTTATGAGAAACACTTTGAGCACAGTAGAATTTAAGCATGGGTGTTTTGCATACAAAGATTCTTTGAAATGGGTAGATTTAGCTCTACTATTTGAGACAATGATTATTAAGTAGAATTGAATGGCTTAAAATTGAAGGTGCTGGAATATGGCTCTGGAGAGAAGTCTGCATTCCTTACAGCAGGAAATATTACCAAGATGAAGTGGTGGGGGGATCAATATAATAAATTGATAACAGCTGGGCTAAAAATGCTCTCTGGATTCTATGTTCCTCCTTCAACAAAAATAGTTATGCTTGTGCTGATTTTGTGACCATTCAGAACAGGAGCTCCCTGCCAGATATCATCAGAGGCAACAATTTGGCTACCCCACTTGGCATAAAATTGCCTGCTTAGAATGCAAAGTTATGGCTGTAACCCCTGCTGGCCACTGGAGTGGCATCAGAGAGAGTTGTAATTATGGAAAGGGGAATTAGGAGGAAAATAGATGAAAAAAGAAAGCATTGCAGTTTGCAAGGACAGGAGAAAATGCAGTTCATTTCAACTCCTTAATTGACTTGTGCCAAAAACAAATGGCCAGGTGATGCTATAGGATTGTCTCCCTACACAAAAACAGAAAATTACTGGACATGGTTACAATATAATGGTTTACAGCATAATATAATAATTCCACGATCCTCCCCAGACATATTTCATGGTTTCCAAGTTGACATGATGATCTCAAGAAAATCCTTCTGAGCAAGTAATAGAGGCAGGAATTTCAGCTACATTGAGCCCATCTACAAGGCCCAGTACTAGAAATGATAGCATGGTGGCAGTTAATCATTATGGGAATAATGGTAGATAAGCATGTTGTTTTGATTGAATAATTTGCAGATTTCTTCACAAATACACTGGAAAGAACTGTAGATTGCAAGTATTTGAATGTGAGAAGCAGTGATACTCATGGATTTGGTCATCCAGTGATTTAGTTTGCATGTTTAGCTCTTAAAAGATGGATTTTGAATCCCTGTGTCCTCCGTGATTACAATACTTAACAACTTTGTAACAGGAAAATAAAAATGTCACGCTGCTAGCAGAGAAGTTGCTGCAAGTGAAGAAGGCTAGTCTAAGTAACTGGGATTTTTGTTTGTTTCAAAATTTGAGGAAAAGTTTTCAAAATTGACAACTGTCATTATACATTTGACAGGATGGGATTGAAAATTCTGAATTCTTAAAATGGATTAATATTTTGTGGGATGTTGTGGAAATGTCAGTATAACTAATTCTCATTCCATGGGACAGAATAGGTCCAAAGAGGAATTGTCTGAAAACTAGTATTTTTGCAATCCTTAACACATGCATACACATATACATATAGTGGTATGTTTCTTCTCCCTGAAGTGGGGAAACCCAATGTTTAATGGTATGATGTTTGTTGTTGCTGAAAGACAGTTTTAGGAATCTGCAACTGGAAAGTATTCTGTCAGTTCCCTTCTGCCCTACCCCTTCACTTTTTAGATGACAGCCTCCAATTCTGAGTGTTTGCTACCAACAAAAATTAGTTGTCAAGTCAGGTTTCGTTGTGGCTGTTCTTCCATTTCTTTCTTTTTTAAAAACAAAATATACTAAGGTCTTGGTTCCTATTAATGTGGGTATCATTCTTCTAAACGTCCTTTTCTTATAAAAGTGGGCCACTCCATTCTATTTACTTCCCTTGTAAATGTGTACATTACTTTGTAATATCTACTCCCTCTGCATTTATTATTCCATTATATTCATTTTATATAAATTTAAGTTCCTCTTCACTTCCTCTGTAGCAAGGAGATCAATGTGGTACATGACAATTTTATTACAGCAGAGTATTCATTTCCTTTACAAAAGTAAATCACTCCAGTAGATTCACTCCCCTGTGAGAGAACATATCCATAGATCATTGCATTACACTAACTCTCTGCATAAATACAGCTTGTATCATGTTACTCCTTCTGTATGTACATGATGACACATCTTTGTTGGCTCTATATAAATGTTCTCTCAAGCCATCGCTTATATGTTCCAGATAGAAATGCAGAAAACATAAGTGTCTTCCTTGTGACATGTTTCTTCACTAGACAGTAGGGACAAGTAAGAATTTTGTTTGGTTTGTTCTTTGAGGAGAATTTACCAAAATGCTTTAGGGATGGAAAAAGAGTTAGATTAGGCTGTCTCTCAAGCTTGCTTTTTTCCCTTTTTTTAAAAAAAGTATTTTCCATCCCAGCCACATACCGTGTTTCCCCGAAAATAAGACCTCCCCAAAGAATAAGACCGAGCAGGGTTTTGGGGGGATTGCCAAATATAAGGCCTCCCCTGAAAGTAAGACCTAGCAACTAAGGCTGCAGCAGAGTTCCATTGGGAAGCATGGCTGCAGGGCAGAAGCAGCACTCATTCATACACCGGAGGGAGGGAGGGAAAGTGCTTGCTTTCTGTGCCTCCCTCCCTCCCTGCCTTGCCTGTCCCTCAGCCGAGGCTTGAAGAACCTTCCGTGGCTGCTGCCGTTTCTTCCTTCCTTCCGTCTCCCTCCTGGCCATGCTGCCTTGCTTCCCAGAGGCTTCTGATTGGCTCCTGGAGCCAGGGCAAGGGAGGGTGGGAGGGAGGGAAGGAAGAGGGCTTTCCACTCCTCCCCAAGGCTTCGCTCCTTAAAGGTACAGGACGCATTGGGATTCTCCTCTCATCTTCCTATCCTATGCCATGAAACTGATTATTTTATACTATTATTCTATTGCCATATTATTATCATCATATTCTGTTACTATTATTATATCCCATTATTATATTGTCCTATTAATATATTTTAAATCATTATATTATATTTTTCTATTATTATTATTATTATTATTATTATTATTATATCATTATATTATTATTCTATTATTATTCTATTATATTTTCATATTATTATATTATTATTCTGTTATTATTAAATTCCATTTTATATTACCCTATTAATATATTTTATATCATTATATTCTATACTATTATTCTATTATATTATCATATTATTTTATTATTATTAGCATATTCTGTTATTATTATTATATTCCATTTTATATTATCCTATTAATATATTTTATATCATTCTATTCCATTCTATTATTCTATTATATTATCCTATTATTATTATATTATTATGCTATTCTGTTATTATATCCCATTATTATATTATCCTATTAATACCATATTATTATCATTTTCTGTTATTATTATATCCTATATTATATTATCTCATTAATATATTGTATATCATTATATTATTATTATATTATCATATTATTATTATAGTATATTATATTATTCATCATTCATGACTACATTGAAACTAGAATAGAGAGAAATCAGCGTGGAAACCTTGTGAAACCTAAATTGCAAGAGGTACCATAGATTGTTGTACATGGAAATAATGGTAGTAACAAGAAATTCTTGATAGGATTCATAGTTTGTCTGTTATGCTGGTTTGTGATGACAACTACTTTACAGTATATAATAAATGTTCATTTTGTTGTTCAACAATAAATGTGAGCTCTTCTTCATGGAAAAATAAGACATACCCTGAAAACAAGACCTAGTGCATCTTTGGGAGCAAAAATTAATATAAGACCCTGTCTTATTTTCGGGGAAACAGGGTAGAAATTTGTGGGTTTTGGAAAATTCTTACCAGAGGATGACTGATAACTTTCAGCCACCCTAAAATCTAAAGTACTTCAAAGATGAAGTACTTTGGCTACATAATGAGAAGACAGAAAAACTTGGAGAAGATAATGATGCTGGGGGGAAAAGAAGGAAAAAGGAAGAGGTGCCAACCAAGGGCAAGATGGATGGATGGTATCCTCGAAGTGATTGGCTTAACCTTTAAGGAGCTGGGAGTGGCGACGGCTGACAGGGAGCTCTGGCGTGGGCTGGTCCATGAGGTCACAAAGAGTCAGAAGTGACTGAATGAATAAACAACAACAACAACATCTAAAATTTCAAAGTTCTTAAATCTTTCCCATTCTTCATAAGAGCAGCTGAAATAATGTGAGTTTAAAAGAAATAATATGGACTTCACCCCATAGGATAAATAAAGCATTTGGGATCGTTGTTTTTCCCTTAAGCTTCACAAAGCACCATTTTGAAATTAAATTGATGATTTTCCTACCCCCATCACACCGTTTCCCTCTTTCCCCTTTCTTTTCTAATTATCCATTTGCCTTCTCATCACATGGGAGACATATTTTTCCTTCCACTGTTATCCTCCCCCATTTTCTTTTGATATTCCAATTTCTCTTTATAAATACAGATAGCTCTAAATTCAAAATGTAAATCTATTTATTTTATGTTTAAAAAAAGATATAAATTACCATTCCTTCTTTCTCGGTCCCAAAACGGTAATGGCAGAAGAAAGGCATCAATACTGCCTATCTTGGTTCCTCCCTCCATTATGACATTGTTACGTTTACAAGCAGGCAAGACAGAATTTCCATCACATGGTAAATTGGGCTTTTTTACATGTCACTACGAGGGGAATTGGTAAAAACAGCATTTCCAGTTTGCAATGTTCCTGTATCATATTAAATTCCAACATTATGTTCCCATTCCTTTCAAGAACAATTCTCCATAACTATTGATTACTTAAAGGAGGAGGAAGAGAATGTCTTTTCCAGCTACCAAGCTGGCCCTTTGATCTTCCAATTGGGTTTAGGCAGAGATAGGTGAAAAGTAATTTACTTGCCTTATCTTTGATGAGGTTCCCAATATTTGCACTTCATTAAGTTGATTTATTGTTCATGGAAGAGTGTTTCATTCAGCATTTTTCCACTTACATCTGAAGCAATTTGACAGAGGGCAAAAAATATGGTTGTTGAGCCTCTATCTTCTTCATGTCTGCCACTTCCATCAGAGCTAGCAGAACAAAGGCAAACTAATGGTTCATATGGATACATCTCCAATATCTTCTATATCTAACATATATTTTCTTCTAGTTTTGCACCCCAAAACTAGCTTTCTCTCTGAAAATTTCTTTCTCCCTCATCACAAGATGTGGTGAAAGGGAACATGCTCACTGTGGCCACACCCCCAAGTCATAACTATTGATTTATTCAGGTCTAAATTTGGTCTTGGTGTCCACTAGTGCAGATCAGTTGAATCAACGGTACTTACATAAATCCTGACTTGCCAAGTGCCTAAATAGGTGTGCAATAATTGGAATTAACAATTGGAGTTAAGCCTAACATGTATGCCCTGTCTTTCTGTCAACAGTTGACACTCAAATCATATGTATAATTAAAAAGACTAAAAATACCAGCAAAGATCAAAACTACCTGGAAAAGAAAGTTGAATTATGTGAAAATGAATGAAAAGATAGCAGAGAAAGAATGCCATGGAGGCAAGAGAACTGGAGGTGATGGTGATGGAGGTCCTAAGAAAGTTATCCAAATTCTGTCTAGACGAAGTCTATAAAATAACTTAAAAGACTCTATCTATAAAACAGAAAGGATGAAAAATAAAGAGGAAAAGAAGGAAGAGGAGGGGAAGGGGAGGAGGAGGTTGTTTTCATTCTTCACCTAATGCCCATGATGGATTTTTTATTCCTTCCATAAGGTGCCAATCACAGATCTCCATTCCCAAAGAGCTGAAAGTTGAACATATAATTTCCTATATACCCAGCCATGTGTGGATTTCTAAGAAGCCTTGCTGACTTGTTCTTGTCAATTTGGCTGCCGCAGAGAATCTTGAGATGGACAAACTCAGAGTAAATACTGACCAGAAATAACAGGAATATATTTGTGACATCAGATCTGTTCAGGTGTGTATCATGCAAGCCACAGTCATCTGGAGAAAAGTGAGCCTATTCCATCATTCCTAGTTCCATCATGGTACTGCCTCCCCTCCCCCACATATGAAAGGAGAAGTTTTATATATGTAGGTGTTTCACATTGTTAGGGCAATCAGGGAGGATAGGAATGCAACTCTTCACTAATTTTCTGCTCAAAGGGAGTAACCAGTCATTTTAGCAATTTTCTTCCTGCCATAAGAAAATATTTGCAGTCATTGAAGCTTATTTATCAGTTGAAAACATTTCTGCTAAGATTCACCTGTAGCTGTTTTGTACAGAAAACAGCATTTTCTGGACAAAAAAAAACATGTTGCCCTAATTTCTTGCAAATGTTGTGTGAAAATACATGAAAAACAACATTTTCTGCACATAGAATATTTCTATGCACAAAATTCGCATATGGCTGAGTTCTTGAAAACTGTATATTCTCCACTGTTTTCTTTGCAAAACAGCCACATAAAAATTTTGCACAGAATACCTCCTGAATATGAAAATTATGGTAAATGCAGTCATGTTTTTCTGGCAGTGTTATTTGTTGAGATCATCAGGAGAGGCCCTTCTCTTGGTCCCACTGCCGTCACAAGCATGGTTGGTGGGAATGAGAGGGGGCCTTCTCAGTGGTAGCCCTGTGGCTCTGGAACTCCTTCCCCCCCCCCCCCCCCAAAAAAAAGATCAGTCACTTCTTTACTGGCTTTTCATGCACAGGTCAAAACCTTCCTGTAGAAGCAGGCCTTTCCTGATAATTCATAATAGGAAATTATCAAGCTGCAACGGGTAAGGCATATCAATGGAGTCTATCTTGGACTTGACAGCGTATATATGGCCTAAGCAAACAGAGCTTTAGGATTTTTAATATAATTTTTATGGATGACCACAGTAGCTTGAGGCCCAGGGAATTTTAATGGAACATGTTGTATTTATTAACTTTGTTGTATATGCTTTATGTAATTGTGTTATCTGTTTATAAGTTTTATCTTGCTTTTGTGTCATGTAATTTCTGTCATTTTAATCATTGTTCACTGCTTTGAGTCTCACGTATGGGAAACAGGCTGGATAAAAATAAATAAATAATAATATTGAGATTCTTTTTGAAATATCAAAGATCATATGTATGTATGTACACTACTCTGAGTACACATAATATATATAAAATCTCTCTCACACACACACACACTTTACATTTCTGGGACCTGGGACACACTACAAAGATACAGTTAGCCCTAGTATCTATCAAGGTTTAGTTGAATGATACCTATGAATAGTTATTTCCAAATATATACAACAATGTAGTATACTGGCAAAATTGGGAATATATCTTCAAGCTGTGGATGGTTAAATACATGGATGCCAAAACTGTGGATAGAGAGGTCCAAGTGTATAGCATTATATTCCATATTAATTGCCATGGGAACAGCCCATGAAATATTGGACTTCTCATTTCACAAGGCACTAAAGTTCTCTGGATAAAAATTCAAAATGCTCACTAAACTATAAATTCCAGGATCATGACATTTAAAGTAGATTCAGAGTGCTATAACTGTGTAAATGGAAAGGGCTTCTGGAAAAATTATCCATAGCCCAGTTGTATTTTACTTCATTAATGGAGCCAAGCAACCCTTAGTTCACACTCATCTAACATCCCAGCAGTTTGACATTACCACTTCCCCTGGAAAGTGGGGTCCCACATGACTGAATGGTCATCTGCATCAGTTCTACAGAGGTCCACAGAGTGGTACCAGTCCACATATCATCAGCTGCCAGTCAATGGACATTTTCCAGGAAAGAATGAAACAACTGGAGCCAATGGGCAGAAATATAATAGTAGATCATTATATAGTGAGTGAAAATAACTGCCTATCACCTACATCAGAAAGCCTAAGATTCACTGCTTTATGCAGCCAATTCCTTTTACAAATCACAGTCTAAATCAGGCATGGACAAACTTTGGCCCTCCAGGTGTTTTGGACTTCAACTCCCAGAAATCTCAGTCAGCTTACGAGCTGTTAGGATTTGTGGGAGTTGAAGTCCAAAACATCTGGAAGGCCAAAATTTGCCCATGCTTGGCCTAAATGCTAAGTGTCAAATAGAAGAAATTAGCTTTATCCCTGACATAGTTGTTGCCTATGTTTGGTGACAGGGCAACCGGGGGGGGGGGGGGTTCCAATATGAAGGTGCTAGTTGAGCCCTAGTTGTACAACTTCAAGTGTGCATACATTGTAGAATTAATGCAGTTTGACATCACTTTAACTGCCATGGTTCAATGTTATGGATTCCTGGAGTTTGTAGTTTGGTCAGGTAATACATTACTATTTGGCCCTGTGAAACTACAATTCCTATGGTAATTAAAGTGGTGTCAAACAGCATTAGTTTTATAGCATAGATATGACCTTCACATTGTTTTTGACTCTATCTGCAATTTGAAATTGTGCAGCCCAATGGCAGTCTACTCCTTCAAGGAAAACTAGGCCTGTGCCAATATCTTCCTCACTCACTAGATGTATGATGGATCTCATACTCAACTGGTTCCATGAAATAAATGGGATGAGAAAGAACACTGAGGGATGATCAATTATTTTATTCTCGATATATGATTAATACCCTATCTATCCTAATTCATAGATTGAAACAAAATATTTTTAGATATACATGAAAGGTAGTATCTACAGTTTAAAGGATAAAGGCAGCTTTATTCTGAAGCATAATTTTGAAAAGCTAAAGTCGGCAAAAATAAGTATCAACAAAAGCCTGGGGGGAAAACAGGCAAATGTTCTACAGAGAAAAAAGAAAGAAAAAAACTGCAGGGAAAGTTCAAGCATTAGGGTCTTCACAGTGGGAAACTGGTCACGTGGGTAAGATAATGAAATTTTACTGCAAAATATCTCTTTTTCTTATTTGAAAAGACAAATTATTAGCATTTTAAAACAATTTCAATATGTTTAATGGCTGAAAGTTAAGCTCAAACTGTTCCGCTGACTGGATAAAGTGCTAGGTCTGTAAACAGGAATCTTAAGTTACCCCAAGAGTACACTCATTTTAAATTTTACTTGAAAGCGGGATGTACGTTTATTACAATTTCAAACAAAATGCTAATGCCATTAAACAAATGAGGTTTAGGCAAATTAACTGCATTTTAATATTCTGAAAGCCTATGATATAGGACATTGTGTTACGAAACATTGGCCAGAAGTATCAGTTGCAAGTGGGATTTTCATTGCTGTGAATCTCAGGAGAATATTTGTAATTAGTATCATTTGCCTAATACTTCAGGTTAATTAGAATATTTAATTGAATAGCTGTAATCTTCAGAGATGACTATATTATGATCAAATTAGTACTATCACAAGCACACGCTGATCACTGCCGCAGCCTGCCTCACTTCTGCTAGCTATTCAGCCCTCTGGAGCGTTCAGCAACATAAGAAAAAATCTGTTTCTTACACTTCTGAATTTTAATGATCCATTTGAACTCTGCCATCAACATTTAATTATTCCAGGAAAAAAAGTCCCAACCATGGGTCCCATATGGCATGTTGGCAAATACACTTGCCCACATTGGAACCTGCTCTTCTTCCAGCAGTTCAGTCTCTGTGAAGAGATTTAACACAAGATTTCCCCCTCCTCCCCCCTTCTTTTTCTTCAATGCAAGACTTTTTTTTAGTAAATAGTGTTTGCAAATACAAACCATATGAAGCTTCACAGGAGAGGTTACTAGGATACTATTGAAACACTATTAGGAACAGATGAATTGATTTTCAGAATGTTACAATGGATTTAATCCTGTAATGTCTTCTTCTGGGCTATTATATTGTATCCAGAAGGTTTGAAGGAGTCAGGTGCCTCTGTAACCAAACCTTGTTATCTTACAAACACAATTAATTTGCCCCCTCCCTTTATTGGTTTGCACATACAAATACCCTGGCAGCCAAAGCACAGATGTTGAGTTCCTGACCTCAGCAGTTTGGGGTTTCCCCCCTTTTATATCCTTCGCAAATATTTTAAGGGGTTAAGCCTCCATCATTGTTGTGAACATGAGACAGCGGTTGAATCCTATTATACCCGACTCAGGAGCAAATTCTCACCCGTTCATCTCTGCATCAAGATCATGAGTCTATTGAACGTGGGGGGAGACGAGGGGGGGGGGAATGAAACTTGGGAGAAGCCGTCATGTCACAAAGGGGCATTGTTTACACACAGACATGGCTGGCTCAGAAGAGGTTTTTTCCCTGCGGATATGAAAGCTCATGAGGTCAGTTCCACACGGCAAAACAAATGAAATTAAAAAGTGAAAACCATTTTCAAACCGAATGCACCGGCACAACAACTTAGTTCACCCTCATGGAGTCTCTGTTACAATCACCCAATCATTCACTTACTTGGCTAGCAGAACAAGAGTTTTAGTGTTCTGCTGAAGTATATTTTCCACCCTGACCCTACATAGGGGCACCTAAAGATTACAACTTTGCACTACACAGATGAACATAGGGGTTCAACATAAAATCTTGCTTTTTCCCATCTCCAAATGGAATCCCAAAGTCCATTATCTGATGTCACAGACAAATGTGGAGAAAAAAATAACCTGGAGATTCCTCAAAGCCCTTAAATTCATTTATTCCACCTGTTGTGGCTTTACTGATTTCCACACGGAGACACCCAAATTATCTGTGAGCACCCTTTTAATCAAGTTAAGGTAATGAGAAAATAATGTTAAGGGAATTTGATTAGAGATACAAGAACAATAACATTTAGGACTCTAAACATAACAACAAAGCTGTACTGATCTTGGAATCCTGTGAAATTCAGTTTGGGGGATTTTGCAAAAAAAAAAAATGCCATTTAACTGGAACAACTAAAAAGATACACACATCAGTTATAGTCATGTTGAAAACAAACAATGATGATGCATATTTTCACAGGCTGGTTGTTTGTTTTTCCTAATAGGAAATCCTCTATTGGCTGGTTTCACCGTGTGGTTTGTTTCTGTTCAGTGAATTTAAATTGAATATGGAACACTAATTTTCAAAAATCAGTTCCATGAACATAAAAGTCTTTTCAAATAAAACTAAGCAAAAAAAAACATAGACACTGAGACTTAAAATAGACCAAAAAGGGAGTATTTCCCCCCCCCCCCAAAAATGCATTTCTAAAATGTAGTCAATGTGAAAATATTAACGGTGCAGTCCAACAGAACATATAAATTAAACAGGCAGAAAAGATGGACCACTTCAAATGGCAGTTGATTGTGTATGTGCGTGTTTATTTTCAACTACTATTGAAAATGATGTTTTAATATCGCCTTTAAATAGCCAATTATAAAAGCCACCTGGAGAATTAATTTTACGACTAGTGTACTGCATAATTGCAGGTTCTCATTGTAAAAAAAAAAACCTCACATTTCTGCTTATGACGAGGGACAGCAAATATTCTAAGTATTCAGGCATCTTTAGAAAGAGATTAAAATGGCCTAAGATTCAGGATGAACCACTTAATATATTTATTGATATATTAATACACACACACACATATGCTCCCTGCAACTGCCAAACATCTACCTCTTGGCTTCCAGATCTTTCATCTTAAATAGCAATAATGATGTACAGTTTCATTCCATTCATTTTTAGTGTTCCTTGCTTGCGTGTCTATGTGCAGATGTAAGAGTATGTGCATCCTTCAGAATCCTTTGTATCTCTATGTCATCATCCTGCCCCACTAAACAGGGAACATTAAAAAAATTGAAAAGTATTCCTTGAGAATCCACAGCTATGTATTCTCTCATCTATTAAACAGATGGCAGATAAGATTGTAAACATATTTGCTTCATATTGAATAGATAGTTTCTGGCATAATACTAATTAACAAATTAAATGACTGACTTTCTGCATCACATTAGAGTTAAACTCATTTTGTAAGTTTGTCTTTGGGAGTTATTTACTTTGACAACAGCATGCAGTGAAAAACTGTTAAATGACTTCTCAGGAGCATTATGCTTTGGGTAGTTTTCTTTTTAAAAACTCCATATTTTATTATAATTCATTTGAGTTCCATTACAGTCACTCATTACAAAATGTATGTGCATTTAATCCATTTCCAAGGGCTGGATTTTTTTCCCCATTCTCATCATATATATGACTGTGATAATGTCTCTATCCAAGTACATTTGAGGTTTACCCATTGCTTTTTCCTCAGACTTTCTTTAGTAAATTTCAGTAAACTGAGGAAAGATGAACATTAGGAAAATATTAAAACTGTAAAATATAGGTAAGCTTTTGAATCCCTTCTTTGCAGCAATTTCCATTTTTACTTTCCCATTAATACTAGATATAAGAGATTCATATCACTATCCCTGAAAAAGGATAAATAATCCCTTCTTTTGTATAACATTTCCAGTATTAATTACATCAATTAATTGTATTAATAATCTATTCCAAAAGTGACATGAAGGAAAAAATAAAAATGTTTTAAAAATTATATTTTCTCAAATTTCAAGTGGGGCATATCTATTTACGATTCTCCCTATTTTTTTTTCTTTTGGTGAAAACTTTGGAAGATGTCTCAGCAGCATAATTTCAAGACACTGTAAATGTGTCACAGTTCAAATCTATTTCCATGGGTATAATTCAGACTTAGCCTAAATTAGAGTAGGTTCAATGAAATCAATAGGAGTCAAGTTAGTCTTGACCAAATTAAGCCTGATTGATTGCAATGGGTCTACTCTAAGCATATTTGGATTCATCCCATTATGCTCATTCTTGAGATACAAGTATTGTGTACATCAAGCAGTTAGCTGTGTATTTATCACCGATTTCCTGAAATAATGAAGAAAACTAGCATATTGAGGATTATGCATTTATACTGCACAAAGAGAAAAGCATTTTTTTTTTGCTTCTAAAGATGGATGAATGCATAAACTTTGCCAATGGCCATCTTCAGTTGGGGGTTTATTCTCAAGTTGTTTCCATCTCGCTTATAAATTAATTACTAATTTAATAAATAAAATTAAACAGAAAGAAATTCTCATTCATTTATATCAGTCTAAATGTATAGGTATAGCTGTATCCTGCAAAGAGAGGTCCATGGCTACCTGTCTGCCATATAGCTAGTAAAGCTGAAGAGCTTTTCAAGAAGAAACAAAGAGGATTCAGTTCCAAAACCACAATTGTATAATGATTTACATCTCTCCCACACTAATAGTGTTTTGATCCAACCATTTAATCAAAACTTGTTCTTCCCGTATGAGGAATTTTCCAATTTCGCTAATTTCATATAGAGGGCAAAATGAAATGAATCATGCTATCAACAATCTAAGTGAGATGCTAAAAGTGTTCAAGATTACTACAGTTACAGAATACAACTTTGTATATAAGGAAAAGATCTCAACATGTTTACCTAGGAGTGAGCCTCATGGAGTACAATTGAGCTCCTCCCTACTAAAAGAATAAATTTACTAGCTGTCTATACAGATGTATGTACTCCTGGTTTGGTGGAGCTTTCTTCCAGGGATTGGATTTACAACTAATGACTGCATGTTTTACTGACAAGCCCCACTAAGATGACTTCTGATCAAATTAGAAGTACAAATTACAGAGCTATTCTGTACAACTCAGCGATAACTAACATTGAGTTGGTTTGCTCCCTCAAAAAATAGGTATACCACTGAAAGCTTATTTTTATATTTCCAGTAGATAGAGTAACTTTGCCTCCCCACCCCACATTGTGTCCTCCTATTTAACTCAGTTGTGTGAATAAAGTGTTAGTGATTTTATGCTGATCTTAAATAAGTTGAGTTTCCGTCCTTGCTATAATGCACTAGTATTTCTCATATCAAGATCTTATCACCAACATATGACCAGACAATGCATGGTTATGCAACATATTTTCAATACCAACTGCAATATTCTCAATTACTTTGAATATACTCTCAAGTTGCTGATGAAGCACTATATCTGTCTCTGTCTTTATGTTCATATGGCATTGAATGTTTGCCTTGTATGTGTACATTGTGATCCACCTTGAGTCCCCTTTGGGGTGAGAAGGGCGGAATATAAATACTGTAAATAAATACATAAATAAATATTGTTCTGATGGATAAATTAAATTGCAACCGAATATTGGCCCTTACCAGAAATAACATCAAGGATGGAGTCATCTTTCCAAAAGAAAAATAAGAGGAATTTTAATGACTGATTTTTCAAACTGAGTTTTTAAAGGTTTTTACTGGTCCCAATGAGATAGATGGAATATGTTTGAATGCTTTCTCACTATTTAAAGTAGCTAAATCACAATTAAAAAATAGCCCAATGCCTCTATCATTGGAGGAAAAACATGATAAGAGAATAGTGACATTGTATTCAACACCAGAACAGTTTACATTTTGAAAATCTAATTTTCACCTATTTCAAAGGAAGTAATACATAATTTTAGCAATTTTCTTCTTGTTGTGATAAACTCTGAAAATTGTGCAATTATTTACAAACTATTGACATTTCAAGATTTATTGCTAGAAATTTAGACATATTTGTTTTGTAAAGAAAGCAGTACTTTCTGAACAGGAAAATAACATTTCTGTACAAAAATATATTTTGTACAAAATATGTTTTGTAAAAAAAAAATGGTTTCCGTACAAAACAATTACGTGTGCATTTAATATAGAATATGTCCACAACTATGAAGAATTTCAGCAGTCCAGGATACCTCTTTTCAGGAGTTTTAAAAATTTGAAAAATAGATATTTGATCATTTCTTAACATTCTTCCTTACCATATATTACACCAGAAAATAATTTAATTTGAGGGATCTGTTTCTGGTCCTCTTCCCTTATGGAGATTTCTCAAAGCAGTTTCCATCAACATAATGTAATAAAATAATAAAATAATAACAAGAACCACAAGATAAAGCCAGCTAAACATGAGAGCAGCAAGAACAAATGAAAGTATGCCAAAAGTAACTTTTTTAAAAAAGGCCAAACAAGTATCCCACTATAGAGAGTTTCAAAATCATCATATTAAAGCCAATACTCAGTCCATTAAAACATCTTCATGCAGAGTAAGGACATCAGACTGTCTGCCTGTTGGGTCTTTGAGGAAAAGTAAGGCACCATGTAGGCATTAAACTGAGTGCAACTGGATTCCTCACACTTTGCTCATTCATTAACTCTGGTTGTGTCAATGAAAAACAGCTCTGACATTTGAGTATGACAGGTAAGTATACTACAGAAAAATGAAAAAAAAAATAAGCATATTTTAGAAAAGAACAATTCAACTTATTCTCACCATTCTAGCCTAAGTAACAGTAAACCATTTCATATAATTCATGATTGGCCTAGTGTTACTCTAAAAGGATATATGAATTAATTGGACAAACAAATATCATATTATACAATTCCATTCATTAAAAAGATATCATCTGTCAAGTAAATTCAATCAAAGTAAAGAAAGTTTTCAATTATTCCACATTATTTCCTATATTTATCTCATCATCTGTTTGTTTCATTAGTGCAAAATCTTAATACTAATACTAAATCCATCCCTTTTACTAGGTAGTAATAGCAACATTGAGCTGTCATTTTTTGCATCTGTACAGCTCAAGAAATTGGTTGAATGTTATAAGTTATTTTCTTTATTCTTGTAATTAATGCCTCTATATGAATAAAAAATATATGAACAAATATATACAACAAAGATTAAAAAATATATTTTTAAATAAAATAAAGCACTAAAACCAAAAGGTAAAGCAGATCAAGGAGCTGTAACAGTATCATCTGATACAGAGGAACAAACAAAAGGCTAATTGCATAAGTTTAAAAAATACAGTGTATGTTCATCATGTATGCATTGGTAATAGGCTAGAAGGCAAACAATTGCATTACTTGTGTTATGGCTCTTTCTGTGTAAGGTTTTACTAGTCTACATGAATACATATCAATCTCATCATTTCTCTACAGCAGACCTTGGAACTAACTAGTTGCCAATGTATACTTGCTTGCAATTAATTCATTTTTACAGTATTTAAAGCAAAACTAAATTAAATGATGATGGTATTTTGACAAAGGATGGCATTATTATTTTAAAGATGTACTGTAACTGCCTTTTACTATTATTTGTCTCATTGAAAGGAGTAATATCACATGGTTCAGGTGCTGGCTTACGTTATTCTGGATACCATGACTTTGTGCTCCCTTATAAATATTGAACAGGTGGTGATGTGGATGGGAACATGGCTTACATACAACAGTGATTGCAACATCAGAAAACCTAAGATTCACTGCTTTATGCAGCCAATTCCTTTTACAAATCACAGTCTAAATCAGACATGGGCAAACTTCGGCCCTCCAGGTGTTTTGGACTTCAACTCCCAGAAATCTCAGCCAGCTTATGAGCTGTTAGGATTTGTGGGAGTTGAAGTCCAAAACACCTGGAGGGCCCAAATTTGCCCATGTTTGGCCTAAATGCTAAGTGTCAAATAGAAGAGATTAGCTTTATCCCAGACATAGTTGTTGCCTATGTTTGGTGACAGGGGAACTGAGCGGGGGGGGGGGGGGGATCCAATATGAAGGTGCTATTTGTTGTGGTAATCTCTGAGTGTTTAGATTCAATTTAACCCTCTCTGAGGGAGATTCCACCAAAATCAGCAGAGTAGCAAAAGCAAAGCTTTCAAATGCAACAGTTACTTAGACGGGGTGAGCAAGAGAAGACTTTGTCTATTTAGGATTGCAATGGACTGCAGAGTCTCAATAAAAGTTCAAAAAGTATTTATTCAGGTAAAAAGAACTCCATTGTAGATAGAAAGGCTTGGGAGCTGTCTAGTCTACTCTGGACTGGTTTCTAAGGAAATATAAGAAAGGAAAAATAACAAACATCTAAATAGTTAATCTTGCCAGGAGAGATGGCGAGATGCTTCTTGTTAGCTAGAAGAACAAAGGGAGAAGAGAGAACCAAAATGGTTCTGACTTCATGGTCCAGTTTATTGGGGCCATAAAAGACATTCTGACCAATGGGAAGTTAGTGTCCCTAAAGATTCACATTTCTACTAATTTCAAAGTAAGGGATGTGACGTAAACAGGACAGAGAAAACACAGTAAAGCCTGTCTAGGCATGCTTTGGAAACAGGGTAAGGATTCCCTCAATCTAACTCTATTATCTATCTAACTACATTTAGACTTGAGTCGTCCAGGATAATTCCCAACACTATCAGTCATTTGAGTCCTAGTAGTACAACTTCAAGTGTGCATACATTGTAGAATTAATGCAGTTTGACATTAATTTGACAACATGGGCCAGATTCTTTGAGGTATCAAATTTATATAGATATAAAACTAATCATTTTTTAAGTTCTGATAAAGGAAAAAATAATTCATGAATGTGTGAATAATAGCAATTAACTATTTTGAGAGGCTCAAAATAGTAATTAGTGTCTAAAGGTAATTTTCCAAGGTACATAGCATAAAATAATAGCTTATCTATGATTTCAATAATTTTCCCACTCATCATGATCAATTTACTGGGGAAACTGAAGTGCAGAGAAATGAAGGCACTGCAAATATAATAAAAAGATCATCTCTTTTCATAACCAGTATTCAGGAGAAATATCATACAAAGCACATTAAGCCCACAGAATGGTAAAGAAAGAAAGCAGGAGAAACCCATTAAATACTATGGAAAATGCGAACTATGGTATTAATTTATTAATTAATTTACTTTGTTTTATATCCTGCCCTCTCTCCCTTATTGAGGGACTCAGAGGAGATATGATAGTTCATAAAAGACCACCCTCCCAGGCTCCTTTGCGAGGAAGAGGCCTGCTGAGCATTAGGTAGGAAGCCCATTGCTGCTGCAGGTGGTAGCGACAAGGAGAAACTGGGTGGAAGGGATTGGCCATCCCACACCCACAGGCTGCCTGAGTCCAGACACTAGAGGATGGTTGTCAGAACAGCCACAACTGGTTCTGCATAGGAACCAGCTGAAGGTTGTTGCACTGCCAGAACTCAAGCAAAGTCAGGAAAAAGTCCAAGATAAATCCCTCAATGCACTTCAGTGGGCCCCAAATGTAACCCACATTACATGGCAAAACTGTCTCTGGAGAATATGAAGCACACTGAAGTCACCCACAAACAGGGCAGTGTGATGTAAAATTCAAAACATGGGTTTAGGGCATTGGTTCTCAACCTGTGGGTCCCCAGATGTTTTGTCCTTCAACTCCCAGAAATTCTAGCAGCTGATACACTGGCTGGGATTTATGGGAGCTGTAGGCCAAATTACCTGGGGACCCATAGGTTTAGAAGCACTGGTTTAGGGACTATCAAAAAGCACCTCAAAAGCACCTTTACCTATGGACCTTCAAATGCTTCTAGTAATAATTTTTTTTGTCAGACAATCAGATTCTTTATGATTGCATAAAAGCATCAATTATAATTTCATAATGGAGTATATATTCAAAATAATCTAAATAATATAGTTCAACTAAACTACAACCGTTTATGGAAAAAAAATAAGTAAGCAAATACTTAACTGGGCAAAATGGAATTGGGATATCACAACCAGGACAAAGGTTTGCAAAATGAAGATTTTACCCAAGATATTGTTCCTTTTTCAAACACTACAGTTCAATATTCCATCCAAGACAATAAAGAAAAATGATAACTCAATTAAATTTTGGATAGCAAGGGAGAACAAGAGTAGAATCTCTAATTCAATAGTATACTCCCCAGAAGAGAATGGAGGTTGGGAATCCCCAAACCTACAGAGCTATTTTGAGATTTCAACCATGCAATGCTGGTTTGCTGTTTATTTGTTCAGTTGTTTCTGACTCTTTGTGACCTCATGGACCAGCCCACACCAGAGCTCCTTGTTGGCCATTGCCACCCCCAGCTTTTTCAAGGTCATGTCATCTACTTCAAGGATAACATCCATCCATCTTGCCCTTGGTTGGCCCCTCTTCCCCCTTTTTTCCCATTTTCCCCAGCATGTGGGGAAAAATGACAAGATATCTTTCCGATAAATAAAATAGATTTAATAGGACTTCCAATAGGACTAATAGATAATAAAAAAGATCAGTTATTTGGGAAATTGATAAACAATATGAAACAGAATGGAATAACAAAATTGGTGAGTTATTAAACTCTGATGGATCAATTAAAATGGGAGAAGTTAAAGAATAAGTGAAGAGAAAGAAACTGGCTATGATGGCATGGAATGAGCCAGAGGATAACAGAGTGGAAAGAAAGGAAAGCCATGAAGCCGACTTAAACCAAATTTTAAAATGGAAATTTGAGAAGGAGAAAGGAATTGGGGGATGTATATATAAAAATAATTGAAAAAATACAACATGAAACACACTTTGATTGAAGTATGGAAAGATTAATTAAATTGTAATGAGAATGAGATTGAGAATTGGATAAGAGCAATTTAGGAAATTAAAATTAAGGATTAAGGAAACACAACGTAAAATATTGACAAAAAGATATTGAACCCCACACCAACTGGCCCACATTAAAAAAATCAAAAACCTTTTTGGCATAAATGCGGTGGAATGGGAGGGTTTACTCATTTGCTGTGGGATTGTGAAAAGCTACAAAATTTCTACAAAAAGATTAAGGATGAGATGGAAGAAAAATTGAATTAAACAAAACCCAATTCTTTACCCAACAAATTGAAGATAATGGGAGGAATAAAGACCAGATTGAAATTGCAAAATATATGATAACAGCCATTCAAGCAACAGTTGCCTTAGGATGGAAAGATGAAGGGAAATGGGAATTTAAAAAATGGCTTGAATATTTATCAGAAGTATTTGCTCCAAGACTATATATCTGAAAGGAAAACAGAATATATGAATGGCCATCTAAAAGAGAACTGGAAATTGAAGTGGAAAGAGATTATAGTCAGAGCAAAAGGGAAAGGAAAATATAAGGATCAGAACCAAAAAATCTTCATGATTGAACAAATAATATAAACCAATGAGTAGAGTTAAATCTGTTCCTGGAGGGAAAGAGGTGGGAGGAAGAGGGAGAGGAAAATTGATAGGTATAAGTAATAGAACCCCTGATGTTGCAGAGGGTTAAACCGCCGAGCTGCTGAACTTGCTGACCGAAAGGTTGGCGGTTCAAATCCGGGGAGCGGGGTGAGCTCCCACTATTAGCCTCAGCTTCTGCCAACCTAGTAGTTTGAAAAGAAGCAAATGTGTGTAGATCAATAGGTACCAGTCCAGTGGGAAGGTAACGGCGCTCAATGCAGTCATGCCGACTACAAGACCTTGGAGACATCTACAGACAACACTGGCTCATTGGCTTAGAAACTGAGATGCGCACCACACCCCAGAGTCGGACACGACTATCAAGGGAAAACCCTTACCTTTACCTATAAGTAATAGATGTATTAAACTGTAAAAGATAAAATATAAGCAACAGAATGTGTTATTTGAGGTTAAAAAAATATTATTTAGTATATGCAATTGTGACAATGTTACAAATTACTTACATCTAACCAATAAAAAATAAAAGTATAATTCCATAATGCTCTTAAGAGCCATGGTATCTGTACATCTGAGAATAATACCAACACAAATTTTTCTTTATTAAAATTTTTATTCATTTAAAGATTTTTAAACTGCCCTTTTTCTGTGTAAATACAAAAACAATGTGCACATATAATTCAAAATACTATATTTGTTTGTTGTGATATATTATGTTTATTTAAGTACTATTTTGGAGTTAGTTATTATAAGTTATTGATGTTGATTTACTTATTGTTTGATTTGGCTTGTTTCTTGTTCTGTGTTATTGTGGCATTGAATGTTTACCACTTCTGTTTAGAAGCCGCCTTAGTCCCCATGGAGATAGGATGTGTTATAAATAAAGTTTATTTATTTATATATATATATACCATAATATATCAATATATTATATAATAAAATATTAAAACCTATGCACACACACGCACGCGCACACACACACACACACACACATATATATACACCATATATACATACATATACACACACCCACACACTTATACAGGTTGGGGTTTGGATCTGATTTTTTAAAATAAAAATTGGAATATCTGTATTTGCGTATACATACATAAGAAGATATCGTGGTGATGGGAACTAAGTATAAACACCAAATTCATTTATGTTTCAAATACTTTAAATACATAGCCTGAAGGTAATTTTGTAGATACAATTTTAATAATTCTGTGCATGAAACATCATTTATAAACATCAGAAAGCAAAAAATGTGACTGTATCAGCCACCTATGTGGACAGTTTTGGATTTTGGAACATTTTGGATTTCTAGATAAGGAAAACTCAACTTATACTTGCAATTACAGTACTTCTTTTTTACAATTACCAATATCCAACTACATTATGTTGTCATTCTGCCTTAATGTTTGATTATTCAATTTGAAGTTTTACTGTAACTTTTTTTAAATTAATTTTTCTGTAAAAATTATACGGCAAACCTTCTTACTCTTCCTCCTCATGACCTCTAGAAATGATGCTGTGCAATGCTCATTACACCACAAAATTGATGGAGATGGTGAAATGCCACCACTAGGGTTATATGGCTTCCACACAGCCATATAACCCAGACTATCATCAGATAATCCACAATATCTGTTGTGAACTGAGTTATCTGAGTCCACACCGCCATATAATCCAGTTCAATGTGGATTTTATACACCTGTGTAGAAAGAAGGGGCCTAAGAAATAAACAATCCCCTCACATTTCTTTCTCAGCACAATTTAAGTTGAAAGTTCTCTCTTGAGATCATGCCACCTGGACCACAACAAAACAAATTATTTCGACTATTTTAACTGAGTCAGCACTTTGCTAAATATAACAATATCATGAGGTGTTTCCTAAATTCCCAGTTGTGAATGCTGGTGTTTTGGGGGAGGAATTTGTATGTATCTGATCATTGCAGAACTTGAAGCTCTCTTTTGCTGTTACTTCCCTACTTAACATTCAACACAGAGGGGGAGTATCTGACTGTAAAACCTGGCTCTGAAAACCCACTGTCAACTCCTGCCCTCCGATAAATGATCCAGAGCTTCTCCACATCAGGATGGAAATGTGTTAGGCACTAAAAACCACTGCTTGCATGACATCATTCCATAACAGATTACACTGTAATGTTAGGAATGTAATCATTAGCATTTAAACATGCATAAAATTTAATTAACCTACTTACCAGTTTGCTTAGAACTTTTGAAGGGCTACCTAGAGTCCTCTCTAAGCATTTTATTGCAGAGTTTTTGGAAAGCTCACAAAAGAGAGAAGTTCACTGGGATTTTTCTCCCTAAAGCTGATGAGCCATGACAGATGAGCAGATGACCCGAGTTAATTATTATTGAATTCGTTATTACTGCTTTGTTGTCACCCAGCTCAGCCAGGGTAAAATGATGACAGTAGGTATCTCATTAAAACAGCTGTTTCAATTATGTAGCGGCAAATATTTAAAAAGCGGGCCTTCCAAGTTGAAAGCTGTTAGCAAAGTTTGTGTGAGCAATGCCAAGAATCTTTGGCCAAGGGAGGGGGGAAGAAAGGGGGAAAGGGGGAAAACAGGAGGTGAGGTCTAGGTAAATTAAGAGAATGTCCATCTTTAATGATTTGGGGTGGGAAAGGCAAAGCATGCTAGAGTGTATCATGCAAGGCTAATGTGAACATCTTGCAAATTGCTAGCATTCGTGGCACTGAACTTGTCTTACCTTTGCATGAATTTAATTTTGTTTACATTTGCATCCACAACATTTTGACAGTAGAACAAAAGAACTCATTCCTCTCCAGCTGGAAGACGTCAATTCTGTGCATTTATTTTAGTCCCTCGTCATTTACTGTTTGAGTCACCAACAAGCATTAAAAATTTCATTCACTCCTTCCCACAGAACAAACTCTTTGGCATCAATTGTGAAGAGTGCTAGCTACAGCCTTTTGTCATTGTCACGGTGCCCTTTGCTTTTATTAGAGAACGGTGTTAGTGATGAGGAGGGGTTGCTTAGTCACCCCAAGAAGCTCTTTCATTTCAAACATGTTGCTGCTGTTCTTGAGGATCACAGATCCATTGCAATGAAAAGTTACTTTTTTCAGTCAGTTCTAACAGAGATGTTGTAGCCCCCTTTGAACCAACATGCACTACACACATTTTGTTCAATCCAATCTCTGTGTGTGCAAATCTGTGTGCAAGTGCACATGTGCACACCCTTTTAAATATGGATATCGGATGGGAATTGCATCACTCAGGATTGGTCAAGATATCAGGCTCTGGAAATAGCTGACACATTCCTAATAAAAACAATGGCTGGTATTCTCTGCTGCTGTTATGGATTTATGACCTACATTTATGGATCTGTAACTGTGTCATACTCAGAAGGACTATGTATATAGTTTTACTGTAGGACTATGGAAATGCACCCCCCCCCCCAAACTCACCTTAACAGCCAGCAGTCAGATCAAGATAAAGAGGTATTTCCAGCTACCGACGATAATGAATGAAACATGTTGTTTCCAGCCTCATTTGACCAGTTTGAGGGTACGGGATGGCGTGCCAGATAGAATGTATTTTGGAGGTCTTTTAACAGAGGTTGGATTAATATCTTTTGGAAGTACTTTAATAGTGTATCCCTGCATGGCAGGGGGTTCAACTAATGTCCCTTCCACCTCCATGATGTTAGGATTCTATGAGGGAATGGGTGCTGCAATCCTTCTTTAAAAGAGTTCTTTAAAAGAGCAATGAGGATACTCCGCCCTTGACATTTGCCACCTCTTATCGAGAAGGTGTGCATGGAAAAGATTTTATTTTGTGACAAGACTTTAGAAACATTTTCAAATTTAATCAGAAACATAACTGATTAAAGTAACAACTACCTTTGTGAGGATCTAAACAGGGAGAAAATAAAATGATAGATTCTCCCATCCAAACAAATGTTGTTAGAATAAAGGGAGTTCAGATAGGAGTAAATTAATGCATCTTGGCATCCTTTTAGCTGCCCTGGCTCAATGATATGGAATCATGTAGTTTTACAAGGTCTTTAGCCTTCTTTGCTAAAAAGATTCTAGTGCTCCATCAAATTACAAATCCTATGATGCCAAAACATTAAACATTGAACACATCAAATTGCATTAATTAAACAGTATAAATACAGTGTCTTCTCAAACTTATTACCACTTAATCACATTCCTTAAATACCACTGAGCCACCGACTTAAGAAATGGCAACTTACTGTCTTCATTACATGACTTCAAGTGTAGGATAGTGATATCTTGGGGCTTAAAACCTTGCAAAGGGTTACCTTTTCAGACACTTTATAAGCTGGTTGCCAAGTGACCTTTTTTGTGCAAATTATTTAGATATAGATGGGTAAAATGGTATATTTCTGTCATGTGATGGTATTCATCATTCTCAGCTTTAAAATGATATGGTTGATTTTTTTTTTACCTTCTCTTTTCTCTTTTCTTTTTCACTTTCTGTCAAAAGTATTGTTCTCACTCTTTCATTGTTATTTACTTATTATATACACTAATAAAAATATATTAAAAAATGATATGGTTAGGCAATTTGTAGGAGAAGACAAAATGCCCCTTTGAGAAAAAGCTCCACCATTACCTTTTGCTCACAAAAAAGGGAAGATGGGCAGTATGTTGAGTTCTTTTCTGTCTCGAGCACTTTCTGGGGGCTTTCCTTCTTTCCTTCCTTCTGTGTCTTGTGTGTGCCATGTGTGACCTCCTCCCCCCCCCCCATTCTTTCCCTTCTTCCAACCCAGGGAAGGGAGATCCCCCAGATGCCTCCTTCCCTCTCCTCTCCTTCTTATTCCCTCCTTCTTTCTTTCTTACAACATGAGGATAGAGAGAGAGGAGGATCACCAGAATGGAGGCAAAGGGAAAGCCCCCAGATGCCTCCTTCCTTCCTCCCCCTCTTTCGGTTGACCCCAAGGGCCATCCATCCAACCCCCTTCTTTCTGCCATGTAGCAAAAGCATGATCAAAGCATTCCAACAGATGACCATTCTGCCTCTGAATATTATTATTATTATTATTATTATTATTATTATTATTATTATTACAAGAAAACTGATGACAATCTACTACTCATTACACCCATGTAGTGATGTCGACAGACTTTACCTGCCCAGAAAATCAGGAGGCAGAGTGAATACCATAAAAACACAATCCAGAGCAGAAGAGAAAGCTGGCGAAAGAAGGCTCTCCATGGGCAGTTCCTGGGAAAAATTGAGAGCCAAATTGACAAAGAAAAAACATGGCTGTGGCTCACAAATTGAACTTTGAAAAAGGAGACGGAGGGCCTGATTCTCGCTGCCCAAGAACAAGCCATTAGAACCAATGCCATCAAAGCCAAAATTGAAAAGTTGACGACAGATCCCAAATATAGACTCTGCAAGGAAGCAGATGAAACAATAGATTGCATCCTCTGCTGCTGCAAGAAGATCGCACAGACAGACTACAAGCAGAGGCATAACACCGTTGCTCAGATGATTCATTGGAACTTGTGCCACAAATACCATCGGCCTGTGACAAAGAACTGGTGGGATCACAAGCTGGAAAAACTTACAGAGAATGAACATGTCAAGCTACTCTGGGACTTCCAAATTCAGACAGACAGCGTTTTGGAGCACAATACTCCTGACCTCATGATCGTGTTAAAAACAAAGTATGGATTGTCGATGCTGCAATCCCAGGGGACAGCAGGATTGAAGAAAAACAACTGGAAAAGCTGACACAATATGAGGATTTAAAGATCGAATGGCAAAGACTCTGGCACAATCCAGTCAAGGTGGTCCCAGTGGTGATGGGCACACTGGATGCAGTGCCTAAAAACCTTGGCCTGCACTCAAACACAACTGGCGCTGACAAAATTACCACCTGCCAGCTGCAGAAGGCCACCTTACTGGGATCTGCACACATTATTTGCCGATACATCACACAGTCCTAGACACTTGGGAAGTGTCCAACGTGTGATCCAATACAACAGCCAACAGAGTGTCTGCTGTGGACTCATCTTGTTGTGTTTCAAATAATAATAATAATAATATTCTTAGTTTGCAAGTGTTATTTCCTGTTTAATTGTGTAGTTTTTACTTTGAAAGTAGTTGTTATGCTCCAGAAATTTCATTTTTTGTACCCACAAACTATATTAAATTGGTGGAGACTATACAAGATATTCAATCATTGAGAAACTAGAGCAAAATGTGCTATAGCAGGATGTCCCTCCTGCAAAGACAAAAATTTTGCAGTTGAATAAACCTTTCCCATGTGTTTTTGATAGAAATTACTTTTATAACATAGGAACAAAAATCATAGTCCAGGAGAGGAGGTGTTTCTTTTCACAAAGAAAATGGGGGAGGGACAGTGGGTGGGAACAACTCTCTACAATGTGATGGCAAATCAACTGAGAACTCCTGAACAAAACAGTTTGCTAGTGTGTGATGGAGGTAGGAAAATCATCAATTTAATTTCAAAACGGGGTATGCCTGAGCTGTATGGTAATCTCCTCTTCCAAACACTTGACATGTTCAGTGGGATGAAGTCTCTTGTTTGTCTCTTTATGAAATGAATGCATTGTTGCCTTAGAACAGGGGTCCCCAAACTTTTGAAGCAGAGGGCCGGTCCACAATCCTTCAGACTGTTGAGGGGCCGAATTATCATTTGAAAAAAACAAAACAAATTCCTATGCATATTGCACATGTCTTATTTGTAGTGCAACAACAACAACAACGAAAAAACAATACAACATTTAAAAATGAAAACAATTTTAACCAACATAAACCTATCAGGATTCCAATGGAAAGTGTGGGCCTGCTTCTAGCCAATGAGATAGTCAAGTTAATTAGGATTGTTGTTGTTGTGTGCCTTCAAGTCATTTCAGACTTTGGCCGAGCCCAAGTCTAAAATTAATTATTTATTTACTGCATTTATTTACTACACTTATATCCCACCCTACATTTCCCACATTTATACCCCGAAGAGGACTCAGAGCAGCTGTATGTACATACAATATATCATATTATTAGCATAACACAATATTAGCATTATATATTACTATATTGAACTATACCACTATACTATTATATAATATGTAATATATAACATATAATTAATATTATTATATGGTATTACTATTAGTATTATATTGTATAACATAATATTATCAATATTATATGTATATACAATATATATTATTAAAACTAATATAAACATATTATATTATAAAACTGAGGGCGGGGGCCAGGTAAATGACCTTGGAGGGCTGCATCTGGCCCCCGGGCCTTAGTTTGGGGACCCCTGCCTTAGAACATTTGAGATTGCCTATGCACCATGGTGCCATTTTGTCTTCCAAATGAGCATTTTATGAAGATGACTGTAAAAAAAATTCAAAAAATAAATGTGTCCCTCATCACAGCTTTCTTGTTCCATCATCCACCCATTCAGTAACCACAATTTGAAGAAGACAGCAGAGGCAATATCATTAATTTCTTTGCATCTCTATGCCAGTTGGATAGGTAGGGAGGAAGGCCATTCCAGCTTCTTACCAGACACTATGAACAAAGCTTTGCATTTATTCACTTGATTGTAGAGAGAGTCACAGCACACCTTATTTTCCATCCTGCAAGCATACAGACTCAAATACACACTCCTCCCTTCCCTCATCCACTCCAAGGTGATACCCAGATGGCTCCCACTGGCATTTTTGGAGTCTCTTATGATCCATTACAATTTCATTGTGAAATGAGTACTTTGTAAAACCATAGGCAAGCACAAATGTTGAGGAAAGGGCAAAACACATGCAGATTTGTCATGAGTTTTGTAATTACCTGTGCATTGTTCAAGGAATCCCTGAAGCACAAGGAACAAAGGAAGCAATGGCTCTTTGGCCCCAGGTGACCTTAAAAACTGTGGTGCATTGCATTGCGGGATCCTATTAATAATTAAACTATCTGTCACTTACCAACAACATACATTCCAAATTAAATTTAAGCAAAAGGAGGGAAAAGATCATTTGGGACTGAATTAGCGAGCTTTGGAGAGAAATAAATAATAATCAAACATCTGTGTTCTAAATAGTACGTGCTTTATCAGACAAACAACTGTTACCGTCTCATTGTATAAAATTGCTTGGGGAAAACACCGTAGCTGGAAAGCAAAGTGTCTGTTAGGAAAGGAGGGGGAAAAAGTTTGTTAACGAGCCAGGAAGTGATTGAAACTTGCCATGTGGCTCTATTGCTTTTATTCCCCTAAGCATCTCTCTTAGCAATATAAGCATGTTTAGTTTTGTATTGTACGCAGTGAACTACACTGAAGCTCCTAATGGTCTGTTTGTAGTGTAATAATATGCATTCGTAGCTCCAGTGCTAAGATGCTAAATACTTAGAAATTGGGGTTATTGTATGTCTTTCGGGCTGTGTGACCATGTTCCAGAAGTATTCTCTCCTGATGTTTCACCCACATCCATGCCGCACAACCTCTGAGGATGCCTGCCATAGATGTGGGCGAAACGTCAGGAGGGAATACTTCTGGAACATGGCCACACAGCCCGAAAGACATACAACAACCCTGTGATCCCAGCCATGAAAGCCTTCGACAATACTTAGAAATTTATTAAGATGTTTACTTTTTAGAATACTTACTTTTTGACTGACATGTCGTTTTTTCTCTAGACTTTCTAAATTTTATCCACTCTGAAATCCACCATGAATACTTTTTAAATGTTCAGTATATAAACATTTGTTCATAAATAGATAAATTCATAAGACATCTCTATTTCTTCTTGTAGGACATATTTTTTACTCATAGCATTCAATTTTTTCATTCAGTTCTTAAGGGAGATTAGAAAGTCACTCTAGTGTACTGTTCATGGCAAAGTGCTTATGGAAGAGCAGCAAATATTTTCAACAAACTGCTTAGTATCACAGATGAAAGAATATTTGTCACCTCAGTACTAAAACACAGCCTGCACACTTTTAAATATTAGGGTTGTTCAGATACCAAGAGAGCTTGGGCATTCAAGGATATGGTGAATGACCTGAAAACAGCCTAGTACACCAGCAAGCATGGGCCCCGGTGGCAAAGTGTGTTAAAGCACTGAGCTGCTGAACTTGCAGACCAAAAGGCCGCAGGTTCAAATCCCGGGAGCGGAATGAGCTCCCACTGTTAGCTCCAGCTTCTGCCAACCTAGCAGTTCGAAAACATGCCAATGTGAGTAAATCAACAGGTACCATTCTGGCGGGAAGGTAATGGCACTCCATGCAGTCATGCCGGTCACAAGACCTTGAAGGTGTCTACGGACAATGCCGGCTCTTCGGCTTAGAAATGGAGATGCGCACCAGCCCCCAGAGTCAGACATGACTGGACTTAATGTCAGGGGAAACCTTTACCTTTTTTACACCAGCAAGCACTGGCCAATTGCTGTCTTCTTGTAGCTAAGGCTCCTTCCACACTGCCCCTATATCCCAGGATCTAATCACAGATTATCTGTTTATCCAAGATTATTTGGTAGTGGAAACTCAAAACTCATCTACACAGAACCTAAAACATGGAAGTTAGAAGGTTAAAAGGCGGGTGGCTACATGACGCTACCTGTAAATCTGCGCTGATTTGCTGCAACGAACAAAAACACGTGATAAAAATTTGCCGAAAAAGGCATCACTGTATATTAAGATATTCACATGTGTGCATATATGGTCCAATGCATAATAGAGTGGTGTTTTAAAACAACCTTCTGCCAGATGTCACCCGTCTGCCCTCCATCTTGGTCTGATAAAGAGGAAGCCTGTGAGGATGAAATCCCAGGACCCACATGTCTGTGTGTGGACCTGCTCTCAAGTCTTGGGATTTTTTTGTCTTCCATTTAAAACCCCCCATTTTCAGGCTGTCTGGAATTGCCCTCATATAATCCAGACTAAAGCAGATAATCTGGGATCAGATCCTGGGATATATGGCACTGTAGAAGGGGCATAAGTAAACCTTATGCCTACATGAATGGTAACATCTCCCCATGAAAGCCAGAGAAATAAACCATTATTTTTCCTAGGATTATTTATTTGACTTATTGAAGAAAAGGGAAACCAACTGATTGACTGATTACTCAAACATCCTTTAATTGCTTTTTTGTACTGAAAATGGAAGCAATTATCATGTATCAATATGATACTCATATACAACCCACAAACCTTGGCTTACTATGACAGCCAAACTCATCCACTAGCTTCATAGAAACTTACAAGTTCCAGTTTTGACATTAGGAGAAAAAAAAACATGGGTTCCTTGAATATCATGACATCCAAAACTAGTTCCAACCTTTATTTGGAATATTATTCATTAAAGAGTCAGTATGAACATTGCTACAAATCTTGTAATTCATCAGTTTTGTCTTTAAAACCGCTAAGATAGTGATTTGCTAAGCACTTACATGGCTGTGCCTGGTAATTACAAAAGGTCCATGTTTAGAATGCTTCTCGTGGGTACTATATTTTAAAGATTTTGCTGAAAGATTGCTTCTCTTCTCCCTTTCTATGTTGTGTGCACTTCTGGGACTTACTGCATTGACTTCAATTGGACAATGCCAAATGCACATGTCAGTAAATTGCCTCTTGCATTTCATGAACAGTCACTCTGGCACTTCACATAAGTTTAACCAAATACATTCACTGACACCTTGCTTGCTGACCTCTCCATGTGAAGGTGATTGCAAAGGGATGTGAATGTGTATGTATTTTTAAATACTTCACATTCACCCATTTCTGATTCTGATTCTGCTCTGCATTTGATCTGATGTATTCTACTCAGAAAAAAAAGGAGACTACATAGCTCACATCAAGGTTCTTGTATTATACAAATGAACCTCGCAGTAAACTCAGAGGACTCACCTCTAAGGACCCTTCCATGCAGCCCTATATCCCAGAATATCAAGGCAGAAAATCCCACATTATCTGAGTGTGGACTCAGATAACCCAGTTCAAGTAGATATTGTGGGATTTCCTGCCTTGATATTCTGGGATATAGGGCTGTGTGGAAGGGCCCTGGGTGGATAATCCAGAGAATTGTGCTGTGGCACAGGCTGGTTAGTAGCCGGCTGCAATAAATCACTATGACCAAGAGGTCATGAGTTCGAGGCCAGCCCATGGCGGAGTGAGCACCCGACAATTAAAATAAAAAATAGCCCTGCTTGTTGTTGACCTAAGCAACCCAAAATATAGTTGCCTCTATCAAGTAGGAAATTTAGGTACCACTTATATGTGGGGAGGCAAATTTAACTAATTTACGACATCATAAAAATCGTCCAGCAACGTTTGGAATGAGGAAGTCGGCATCACAGTGGATGATGAAGCAGCTTCTCCCCCTGTGGCCAGAATCGAGCATACCCTCAGGAAGCTGGAAGCTGGAGAAGGTTAAATTGCCTCTGTGTCTGTCTCTATGTTCATATGACATTGAATGTTTGCCTTTTATGTGTACATTGTGATCTGATCGGAGTCCCTTTTGGGGTGAGAAGGGCGGAATATACATACTGTAAATAAATAAATAAATGTAACAAATAATGGTAATATGTCACTGTTCTATTTTGCAACATTGCACCGTTTCTATCTTAACTAACGTCTTCAGATAAAGCCAGTGGGGAAAAAGCTTTTTCCCCAAAACTTGAGCTCAACGTTAAAAATTGAGACTTTTTTTTGTAAAACCCAAATCTAGACAAAAATAATCTGAGGTAAGCTTTGTGTGAATATTTGTTAATTTTCTTCATTTAAAAATGGAATCATTTTTTACATTATGCTTTGTGCAATTTGTGTAAAAATGGCTTCAGCATTTTCTTTTTTGTGAAAAATTAAGGGAATACATACAAAATAACTAAAAAGGAACCACCTAGTTATTGGCAAAGATGCAAATAACTCATCCATATGCCTCCAGTTTTTTAAATAATTTTAAATATTTCCACATTTACAGAAATGTGTTAGATGGATCTCACAAATGTTCTCTCTGAGACCAGACTTTGATGTAGGTAGGTAGGTTTATAGGTAGATAGATGGCTGGATAAATAGAAACTGATAGACACACACACTTATATCCTCATGTATTGGAGAACAGTGTGTGATTTTTAGTACAAAAGAACAAACTCGGTCAGGATTTACATCTCTAATTGCTAACCCCCAAGTAACAAAAAAAAAAACCCAAACCTATAAAAAAAGTGTTGGCGAACCAGTGAAAAAGGGTTGTGATAACCAGAGGCTGAGAAATCCTTGAAGCGTCTTTCATGGTCCTTGAAAAGGTTGGCTTGTTTTGTTTTTAATTTTACAGAGCTCCACTTGCTTCCCAGGTAGCTGATATACCTATGTGACTGCAGATTGGGATTCAGCTACCTCTGGAGCAGGCGGCTGTCTGTCTACTCCTAAGGTAACTGTGTTAAAATATCCTATTCCAGCTGTAACACTTGTTTTACAAGAGCCCTGGTTTTGTCTGACACAATATGGAACAACATTTGTCATTCGTTATCAGGGGTGATATATTTGTTAGCCTGCAGAGAAACATCTGCTGTGCTTTAATCTCTAGTGTGCAGGCCAATATTCATAGTATACAGCTGCATAAAATCACAGTATTAGACGGGACTGTCCAGCCTGTCATGAAGGCTAGCTGGCAGGCAGACAGAAACAGGTTTTATTATCTGCCTTTTACATATTTATTGATGTCAAATATTTCTGAGAATCTATACGTTTACAGCTCTTTTTATGCCTTGTTGTTCTGCAGTGACAGGCCACTGACATCCTCATGAGAAATGTACGTTACATATTTAATATGGACATCTGAATGATTATCAAATCTATAGAAGCCAAGCCTGCCCAATCACCCCTAAATAATGGATGAGAAGTGGATGTGACTCAATTTGTTTGGTATAAAACCTAGACGACCCCTGTCTCCCTTTTCATCACTACAGCACTGTCATTATTTGCTTCTATTCATCTCACTTGGCATCACTCAATAAAATCTGTGCATGATAAAGAGAATAACCTTGGTCAACAGAGAAAGAAAGGCGGTGGGAGTGAATGATCATTTTCTCCAGTCATAAGCATAGGTCTTTGAGGTACACTAACACATTACTGGTTTGCAAGTTTCCTAATTTGTTTGGAAGCTGAATAACAATGTCTCGGCTATTTACAGAACATAGAAATTACATTGTGAAAGTCTTGGAACCACTTTTATGAGACGGAGGGAAGGACTCATGCATCCATTTGTGTCCTTGTTAATAAGCCATCTTTTTAACACTATGATATAAATGTAGTTCATATATTTCTGCAGAGATTATTTTACAACAGAAATACCTGACCAAATAGTGCAGCCAAATTATAATTTGTAAAACACCAGTTCAGAGGTTCAAGCCAGAACTCTCGGTGGCGCAGTGGGTTAAACCCTTGTGCCGGCAGGACTAATGACTTGAAGGTTGGGTTGCTGACCTGAAGGTTGCTGGTTCGAATTCAACCCAAGGAGAGTGCAGATGAGCTCCCTCTATCAGATCCAGTTCCATGCAGGGATATGAGAGAAGTCTCCCACAAGGATAGTAAAAACATCAAAACATCCGGGCATCCCTTGGGCAACATCCTTACAGATGGCCAATTCTCTCATACCAGAAGTGACTTGCAGTTTCTCAAGTCGCTCCTGACACAAAGAAAAATGAGGTTTAAGCCAAACCACTGTTTCCCTAAAGAACACAAACTTTACATCCCACTATCCTGTTTTTTTTCCCCTATTTTGGATTCATCACATAGGATGCCCATTCCTACAGTCCCTGGATCTTAGAGTGAAGGTAGAAATCACAGAGAAAAGATATGCTTTTTAAAAATACAGTAGAGTCTCACTTATCCAAGCTAAACGGGCCGGCAGAAGCTTGGATAAGCGAGTATGTTGGATAATAAGGAGGGATTAAGGAAAAGCCTATTAAACATCAAATTAGGTTATGATTTTACAAATTAAGCACCAAAACATCATGTTATACAACAAATTTGACAGAAAAAAGTAGTTCAATATTCAGTAATGTTATGTTGTAATTACTGTATTTACGAATTTAGCACCAAAATATCACGATATATTGAAAACATTGACTACAAAAATGGCTTGCATAATCCAGAGGCTTGGATAAGTGAGGCTTGGACTCTACTGTATATGTGTGTGTGCTATAGTCTGCTTCAATGCAATTGCTGTAGAGTCTCATATATTCTGTAGAATTAGTGCAATTTGATACCACTTTAATTGCCGTAGTTCAATGTTATTGAATCCCGAGAGTTGTAGTTTGGTGAGTCTCTAGCACTCTTTAGCAGAGAAGGGTTAAAACTTGTTAAAACTACAACTCCCAGGATTCCATAGCATTAAGCCATGGAGATTAAAGTAATTCAGCCAAACTGAATTAATTATTACCTGCTTCTCACCTGTCTTGTTCTGTCTACTATTGATACTCACCAGCTGTGTTTGGCATTGGAGGGCTTCATGGGGTACAACTATTAGTTTTGCCTGGAGGGTAAGAAATAATTCTTCCAATGTTTGAATGCACACTAGTATCTACCTCAGGTAGATATATATAGTGAGAAATACTTCCCTATTAAGTATGTGTTCAATAAAATGTTCAAACTGTCCTGGATAGAGATTTTAAAAAGTTATACAAGTAATCATAAGGAGTAAAAAAAATATTGTTAGGGTCTTTATGCTAAAAGGACACCAATTGAATATGAATATCATAATTTCAAGAGCCTTCATAGTTTATAGGGAAGACAAATCTTGAATAAGACCCCAGGCAGACAAAATTCTTCATAAAACCAACAAGCAGAATTGCAGATATTTATTTTCTTTTTGTGTTTTTCTGTCATATCTATAAAAAAAATAGCAAGATGAATAAAATTGTCCTCAGTGACACATATAATCTGATATAAGGCAGACAGAATGATGGATTATTTTAGGCCCCATCTACACTGACCAAATTTTGAGACAACTCAAATCCACAGCAGCCACAAAATTCATGTAGCCAACGTGCACTGCGGCTCACATTAAAGTGGATACAATGCATTAAAAGTTGCAGGAATTTCTGAAACTAACCATAAAATGTGTCACAACAGATCTCAATGTATCCCAGATTCAGAACAAAATGCAGAATACATTGTAGACACCTGCATCTGCTACAATGCATTATAGACTTTAGAACAGAGGGCTGCCTAAAAGCACCCTGAGGACATGGCTGGGCAGCGAGGTTGCTAACTGACTTTTTGAGAGAAGTCATTGGTTACCACTGCTCTTAACTGTCATTTCCCCCTTTTTTCATCCTGTATGCCTCTGGTGTACCGATGCGCATCTCTGCAGTACATGGCATGAAACCTGAAATGCAGTCTGAGACCAGGTTTCATATTCACCTGTTCCTGGCATGGCAATCTATTCATCCACACAGCAAAATCAGTTTCTGTCAAAGCAGTTCCAAGCTGCATTATAATATCAGTGTAGATGTGTCCGTATGCCTAGGGATGGGGACATTTGGCCCTCTGGGTATTTTGGCCCACTATAGCTACAAATCTTTGATATCAGCCATGTTGGATGAGGACTGATAGATGAAATGGGCTAAAACATCTATTGGCCCAAAGGGATCCTACTAGTTTGACTGCTATCAGGATGTAAACCAATGGATATGTGCAGTTTTCCACTGATTTTTTTCTTTCTAACTTTTGAGAAGATTTTTCTTTTTGCAATAGATAGCTGAATTGATAAACAGAACAGAATGTGGTTTGTTCTTGGTTAAGATCCTTCCTGAATACCTTTTTTTGTACATGAAAAGTTATATGGAAAATAAAATGAACAATCATTTTTTTCTCAAAATACAGTTTTCCAGTGTTTTCAAAGGTTAAACAATTTTCCACTAAATCACGAGTTATTCAAGTAAAGCCATCTAGTCTATTAACCTCTTTATGACACTAAGGCACTATGGGGAAATAGAAAGCAACTTTTAGCACAAGGATTGAGAAAAGATGTAGTATAGGACATCTTTCTTTCTTTTTGTAGCCTCCAAGACTTCTGAAAGGAACAAAGACTCCAATAAAAATATTGGAGTAAAGCCCCCAAATAGTTATGGCAGTTTGCCCTTAGAGGAGGTCCAAGGTCATTTTTAAGAGTAGGCAAACAGAAATTTTGCCCCCCCCCAACCAATTACTGAAAATAAAAGTGTTGGATAAGCGAAAATGTTGGATAATAACGAGGGATTAAGGAAAAGCCTATTAAACATCAAATTACATTAAAATTTTACAAATTAAGCACGAAAACATCATGTTTTACAACAAATCAACAGAAAAAGCAGTTCAATACATGGTAATGTTATGTAAGTAAAGGTAAAGGTTTCCCTTACGTTAAGTCCAGTCATGTCTGACTCTAGGGGTTGGTGCTCATCTCCATTTCTAAGACAAAGAGCCGGCATTGTCCGTGGACACCTCCAAGTTCATGTGGCCGGCATGACTGCATGGACGCCGTTACCTTCCCGCCAGAGTGGTACCTATTGATCTACTCACATTTGCATGTTTTCGAACTGCTAAGTTGGCAGGAATTACTATATTTGCGAATTTAGCACCAAACATTGAACAGGGATATAGGGCAGTGTGGACTTAGATAACCCAGATAGCCCCCAGTATTAAAAAAAACCCCTCTAAAATCAGGACAATAAATAAAGAACAACTCTCTGAAAACAGCAAAAATCCAGACAGTAAACAATCAGGGACAGCTAACACCTCCCAAAAAACGATTCTCCCAGGCAAGAAGAAGCCAGGCCTTGAAGCCACATGGCCATTAAATGCTAAAATTCTCCCACCCTGGACCTTCTACATATATATAAACTCCACTTACCTCACAATTTCTGAAGGCCCCAAAGGCGGGCCCAGTGCAGGCACCGGGAGGCCCAACGTGGGCACTGGGAGGCCCAACGCGGGCACCGGGAGCAACACATTGGAGGCCGTGGTCAAGGAGCAGCTCCTGCAGCTCCATCTGGACAGGGACATTGCGGTCGAAGGGCGAGTGGAGGAGCCAGCAGAGGGGCTCGGTGCTGCCCAGGTCATTGCCCACCTGCGTCTCAGGCCCAGCACCGCCACCTCACGCGTCCTGGCTCCCTGATGGGCCTGTGCATGTGTGCAGGCCTTCCAATCGACCCCGTAGTCGATTGAAAGGCCTGCGCACACGGACAGGCCCATCGACGGGCAGGCGGCAGGTGACAGTGAGGGAGGACGGGTGGCTGGGCCTACCGCCTCAACAGTGCCCCTGCATGGTCTGCGCTACAAGCGAAGGCTTAATTGGCCTTAATATTGGACTGCTTCTGTGCCCTTTAACTCCCCACAATTTCTTCAGGCCTAGGATCATTTCTTATTTTTAAGACAAAAACATGATGATGCAGCCTATTATAGATGCACAGACATGAATAATTACTGCATCAAATATAAAAACTATGCCTATTTTAGCAAGATACATTATTTAACATTTGCTCTTTTTAAAAACAAAACAAAAATTCTATTATCTAGAGCAGTGGTTCCCAAACTTTGGCCCTTTGGCTGTTTTGGACTTCAACAGGCAGCTTACCAGCTGTTATGATTTGCAGGAGATGAAATCCAAAACACCTGGAGAACCAAAGGTTGGGAACCACCACTCTAGAGTCTTCATCCTAAATATTACTGCTCTGATAGTCAGCACCTGAAAGTTCCCTTATGTTTTGGGCAGCTTCTATATAGTGCATTGCCTTTGGGATGAAACTCAAGAGTGTTGAAAGGAGCTGCTTTCCTAGGAAATCCAGCTCAGAATTAGAGTGCCAGTTCAGAATGTTCCATGAAAATAATTTTGTAGTCAAGGTCTGAAACTAAGAGTTTGTGACCATGTAGCATGGACTGCAAGTTTTCCAGATGCCTCCATTTAATAGTCCTCTTTTCAAAACTCTGGGTCATTACATTATGGCACATTTCACTATTATTTATTAATTATTGGATTTATAGCATGCCTTTCTCCCAGATAGAGGACAGTGTTTATTTTCCAAGGCAAGGAGATAGAAACCAGCTTTGCAGGAAGAAATCCACAAAAACTCCAGGGAGCCAGTTATTCAAGTCCTTTGAAATCTATTTCTTCCAGCCTTTTCAAATGCACCCTTAAAAGAAAAAAAAAGATTCACTTTCGTGGTTCCTGTGGCTACATTGGTTTAACCTGACAATGGAAGCACTATGTTAGCATATTTGCAAACAGCATGGTAAGATCAGATTCAAACGCTACCCTTTCAGAATTGGGGGATTGTTTGAAATCATATGTCATAGTTATTGAGTGAGCAGTTGGATCATTTCCCTGGCTCTTTGAATCCCTGTGATTTGTGCTGTAAAGCTATTGCTGGCAATAAAGAACCCATGCCTATATGTTAATCAGGTTGAAGATGGCAGCTGTTCCACATCAAGAGGATTTTAAGACAAAAGCAGAATAAAGCACATGGCTGGCAGGACAGGGAAAGGGAAAATGCAATTCTTTGTCACAGGTTAAAATCAATTGTGATGATTTAAACTATTCTAATGAAGACATTAATATATCCTGAATACAGCATTTCAATGGTGTAGCTGAATTATTGATACAATCACCTCAAGGATTAACTTTGTGCCTTGAATAGCTCTTTAATTCCTTTACATTCAGAAATCTGCTGTATAGCGTGATATAAAATACTTTACTATTTGTTCTCAAGTGTAAAAATATAATTAAAGCATATAGATTTTACAAAGTTGAAAAATAGTTCCTTTTCCACATAGTGCACAAAATATCCAACTTGTTCTGGTATAGTTCATTAGACTGTGATTGAGCAAATGTTAGTAGATATTATTGTGAACAAGTATTCAAAAGGAATGAAATACAGTAGAATCTCGTTTATCCAACGTTCTGGATTATCCAACGCAGTCTGTCTCCCACCTGGATCTACAGCTGTTTCTCTAGGCAGCAAGGAGTGATTTTTTTACGGATTTAATTTTTGACAATATTGTTACTGTAAGATCATTTTATGCAGTTTTATCTTTATTTGTAGTCAATTTGTTAGTAGCCAATGTTTTTGTAATCAATGTTTTCAATACAGTGCGATGTTTTAGGGCTAAATTCGTAAATACAGTAATTGCTACATAATGTTACCATGTATTGAACTGCTTTTTCTGTCGATTTGTTGTAAAAAATGATGTTTTGGTGCTTAATTTGTAAAATCATAACATAATTTGACGTTTAATAGGCTTTTCTTTAATCCCTCCTTATTATCCAACATTGTTGCTTATCCAATATTCTGCTGGCCTGTTCATGTTGGATAAGCAAGACTCTACTGTAGTTGAATAAATACAGCCACTTACCATGACTGGATGCATGTGATCTTCCCCCTGAGACTCAAGGTGCTTCTAAATAGCATCAAAATGCAGGAAATAGAAATGGATTTTTAAAATGTGGAACCTCAAAGGGAGTCCAAACACAGACCTGTCAGTCCCACTGCATAGTCCTCCACCATCTTCACAGCTGTTTTTTGAAGTCGATTAAGATGGGGGGGGGGGGGGGGGACGACATCCGGCTGAGGCTTTAAAAAATTACTCCAGAGATGTGGATATGAATATTAGAGGTCTAGCTCATAACGGCGCAATTAAAAAAACTTGGATCTCTGTCTTCTCCCAATTGTTATTGCAACTCTATTTAATATTATAAATTGTAAAAGACAGAATTTCACACGCTTGTGAATTTCAATGGCTTCTCTGTGTAGTCTGACATGATAGTTGTTGGAGTGGTCAAGCATTTCTGTGTTCTCAAATAATATACTGTGTCCACGTTGGTTCATCAAGTGTTCTGCTATGGCTGATTTCTCTGGTTGAGTTAGTCTGCAGTGCCTTTCATGTTCTTTGTCTCATGTTTGGGCACTGCGTTTGGTGGTCCCTATGGAGACTTGTCCACAGCTGCATGATATATGGTAGACTCCTGAAGAGGTGAGAGGATCTCTCTTGTCCTTCGCTGACCGTAGCATTTGTTGGATTTTCTTTTTGGGTCTGTAGATAGCATGTGGACAACTTCGACAGAAAGGAGGAAACCATGAAAATGAACAAAATCTGGTTACCAGTATTAAAAAAATTCAAAAATCAGAACAGTAAATAAGAAGCAACACTCTGAAAACAGAGGAGTTCCAGACATGGGAACCAGGGGCAGTTAATGACTCTGAACAAAGGATAATAAATAATAATAATAATAATAATAATAATAATAATAATAATAATAACTTTATTTTATACCCCACCCCATCTCCCCGAAGGGACTCAGGGCGGCTTACATGGGGCCTTGCCCGATACAACAATCAAATATTGTTGTATGCCCCTAGGCAGGAAGAAGCCAGGAGATGAAGCTATTCAATGCTAATCAAGGTGATTAACTACAACATTCACACTGGCCTCCAACTGACAAAGAGTTCTTCTCTCACCCTGGACTTTCCACAGATATATATAAACCTTCCTTGCTTAGTTTCTCCATACCTCACAACCTCTGATATGTGGGCAAAACGTCAGGAGAGAATACTTCTAGAACATGGCTATACAGCCCGGAAAACAGACAACAACCTTGCTATACTACTATTATTTCTCAGAACAATGCTTAGGAAAGTTATTTCTTTGGACTATAACTTTCCAAAACTCATGCCAGTAGAGCCCTAAACAGTTGTAATCCATCAAAGTAACTGTTTATTTAGAACCATGATTGCCAAAGTTACTGTTTGGGACTATATCGTCCAAAATTTCACACCTGGAAAGCTGCTGGGAGATGAAATTAAGAAAGGTAACATTTAAAAAATAAAAATAAAAAACTATTTATCACTGTCAAGGGCACAACTAGCTATGTGATTAAATTACAGGACAAATTTGGGTTGAATATCAAGAAAATGTCTTAATGGCAGCCCAATTGTGAAACCAAAGGCTGATGTTTTTCACTGAAGGTCTTAAGCCAAAAGCTGGAGAGACACTGTTTGTAGATATCGATTTCCTGCATTATGCAGAACAGCATGCAAATCAGCCTTCAATTCTGTCATATGCATAATGGACATTATATCACCTTTGTCCATTTACCAGATACATTCCATAATTTGGACAGTGGTAGTTTTTTTCCAACTATAAAACTTTTAATATTCTAAGAATTACAGGTTCTGTCTTACACAATATTCTTTGGAACAGAGACTTAAAATCATCATTACTTTTACTACAAAGTCTGTGGTTAACTTTTTAAAATTGCTGTAAACAGTTTATTGAATATCTTGCAGTTTCTTAGGAAGCCATTTTTAAAAAAACTGCTACTGTACTTGAATACATGGGCAATTATTTTCAAACAGCTGGAAACTTTTAAAAGCTCTTTTGTCCCATGTAAGATTCTACTGGCTAGCTCTTCTTTAATGACAGATTTCACAAACCTCTCTGATCTCCTCTTTGTTTGTTGTTAAGTGTGGTCTGTCACTTGAACTACACAACTCCCAGGTTCCACACAGGAGTTTCCCTTTCTGGCAAATTATTTGCCTTTCTTGCATTCATTTTTGTTTATAAAATACTAATTACCTCTTTTATTGTTTGAAGAGATTAAAAGTTAATAGGAGAAACTAAATAAACAGAATGCCATTCTCCACAAACTATATACGCTGGTAATTAATTTCTGGCCTCCTCTGAGCTAATTAACTCATATAAAGAAATGAAGTTAATGAACCATAATTCCAGTCATACAAGTGTAGATACAAGCAGTTTGACTTAATGAATTAATAAGATATTTCCATTCTAGGGGTTTTTCAATTCCGCTCCTGGTCTGTAGGGCCCTTTAATGTGTCTTTCTGGTTAAAATATTTAATAAATATTAGGGCAACCTGGAGATGAGATTTGCTTCATATGGAAAGCCTGGTATCCACAGAGAATCTCCGTATTTGACGTGCCCCGTCTAATAGAACTGTGATAAGCAAGAGAGGTGACTTACTGCACCACGAGGAGGGAAATATTTAGGGACTCTGTTGACTGAAGAACTAACAACTGCTGACAATTTGTTAATATGCTTAACCTCTGAGAAGATGGAAAATAAAATGAAGTAGTGCTTTGGTAATATCCCTTCAAGGGAGTGAAGGGATCAATCACCACTACAAAACTGTTGTCAGACCTACTTCCATCCACCTTTTCACCTTGGGTTTGCGCTATTGGAAGAATGTACTGTACAGTACTGTAATCAAAACTTGCGAAGGATAAAGTGGTCTGGGAGGAAAGGATGCAACTACCCCTTGGGATCTGAGCCAACTTTTTCAGTGTAAAAATAATTCTGGTAATGTAACACTTCCTGCTTTCAGCTAGGAGCACATTTTTTAAAAACTTGAATTCAACATATCCATATGTCAGTACTGTATTATATGCTCTGTTTTTACATTACCTTACTTATTGAAATCCAGTATCAATATTGATATCCAGAAAGTTCACGTATTTGATAATTGCTACAGAAATGTAACACATAAAAGAAAAAATAGTCTTGTTTAATACTAGAAATAAGAGATCAAAACCAGCATATGTACTGTATGATTGCTGCAGTTACACAGACTGGCATGGTGGGAATTAACTTCCCTTTTGGGCATTAATTGGCCTTTAGCAAGACATGACACTTCTTTCAGGTTCCCTGTCTTTTTCTGGTTATTTTTTTCCTGTAGGGCAAGGAGTATTCAGACTTCATCCTGAGTGAGGTGACAGAAGAGTGGAAGAGCCTGCTTCCCTTACAGTCAATAGAAAGAGAATGGAAGCTAAATAGCTGCCATCGGCTGAAAACTTTGTTTTTCTTGGCCTCCTCTTATGAATGGTAGACAACTGCCAAAAATCATCATACAGAAGTGTTTTGAGCAGTTCCTTTTTGCTGTTAGGAATTGTAGGAATATGATTAGGAAGGTTCTTCTGCTACTCACCTGCTACATGTAATGAATTGATGAAACAATAAGATAGGGTGGAGAGCTGAACCTACTTAAAATGAAATATAGATACAGTAGAGTCTCACTTATCCAACGTTCTGGATTATCCAACGCATTTTTGTAGTCAATGTTTTCAATATATCATCATATTTTGGTGCTAAATTCGTAAATACAGTAATTACTACATAGCATTAATGTGTAATGAACTACTTTTTCTATCAAATTTGTTGTATAACATGATGTTTTGGTACTTAATTTGTAAAATCATAACCTATTTTGATGTTTAATAGGCTTTTTCTTAATCTCTCCTTGTTATCCAACATATTCACTTATCCAACATTCTTCTGGCCCGTTTATGTTGGATAAGTGAGACACTACTGTACTTTCCTTTAATGCACTCATCCCTAGACTGCTGCCTTCTAGATGCATTAAACAATGCCTGGACACAAAGTGTGGTCCAAGATATCTGAAGTCCATTAGGTTGAAGAAGGTGAACTAAGGACAAATATACATGAGCCATAAAATCTGGGATATTGCTTGCATCTATCTCACTGCCGTGGCGAGATGGAGTTGAGAATGTTCAATCAGGCCAAATCCAATTTGGCCCCACTGGGAGGCCTTTTTGTTCTTTGTCACAGTTTCAACTGGCCAGGGAGTTCTGGAGAGCTTGTGGGCATTCCTGGGAAACTTTCCTGGCATCAGCCAAGGCACCTGAATAGATGTCAGCAAAGGTGATGGCCTCAAGCTCTCTGGAGCTCCATGGTTAGCTTCTGTGGTTTAGTCTTCAATATCATGCACTACAGAGGAGAGGGAAAACGTATGGCAGCACTGGCCCATGTGGACAGTTTGAATTAGTCCGTCTGTCCACACAAACCCCAAAGTGCAAGGCTGCCCCTGAGCTTTGGTGAAACTCCACAGCATCCCCAAAATTCTGCTGATGCAGGGTAAAACCAGCTTGATTTTTGGCTCAATTCAGGGTTTCTGGCAAATGTAGACTTGCCCGAAGGTAGACAGCATTAATTGGAGCGGTGTTTTCCAAACTCGGATCTTCCAGGTGTTTTTAATTTCAGCTGTCAGAATCCCTGATCATTGGTCAAAGCAGCTGGAGCTTAAGAGAGTTGAAGTCCAAAAAAGTTGCAGACAAGAGTTTGGAAATCACTGCATTAGAGGCCCATTCACACTACAGAATTATACCACTACAATTTCACTTGAAGTATTAATTGCTTCCATCCAATGTAATCATGAAAAAGTGGTTTAGCCAGAGATATCTTTCTAATGCTTCACCAAAATACAAATCCCAGGATTCCATAGAATGGAACAATTGCAGGGGAAATTGAACAATAGTCCTATATAATGCCTACAACTGCTTCTATGGACCCTCTCTCTCTCTCAGTCGCATAGTCGTTTCCAACTCTTCGTGACCTCATGGACTAGTCCACACCAGAGCTCCCTGTCCGCTGTCACCGCCCCAAGTTCCTTCAAGGTCAAGCCAGTCACTTCAAGGATACCGTCCATCCATCTCGCCCTTGGTCGGCCTCTCTCCCTTTTCCCTTCCATTTTTCATCTTCCATCTTTTTCCTTCCATCATGATCTTTTCCAAGCTTTCCTGTCTTCTCATGATGTGGCCAAAATACTTCAACTTTGCCTCTAATATCCTTCCCTCCAGTGAGCAGTCGGGCATTATTTCCTGGAGGATGGACTGGTTGGATCTTCTTGCAGTCCAAGGCACTCTCAGGATTTTCCTCCAGCACCAGAGTTCAAAAGTGTCTATCTTCCTTCGCTCAGCCTTCCTTATGGTCCAGCTGTCGCTACCATAAGTTACTATGGGGAATACCATTGCTTTGACTATGCGGACCTTTGTTGCCAGTGTGATGTCTTTGCTCTTCACTATTTTGTCAAGGTTGGCCATTGCTCTCCTCCCAAGAAGCAAATGTCTTCTGATTTCCTGGCTGCAGTCTGCATCTGTAGTGATCTTCGCACCTAGAAATATAAAGTTTGTCACTGCCTCCACGTTTTCTCCTTCTATTTGCCAGTTATCAATAGTGTAGTTGCCATGATCTTGGTTTTCTTGACGTTTAACTGCAACCCAGCTTTTGCACTTTCTTCTTCCACCTTGGTGATAAGGCTCCTCAGCTCTTCCTCACTTTCGGCCATCAGAGTGGTATCATCTGCATACCTAAGGTTGTTAATGTTTCTTCCAGCAATTTTAACTCTATGGACCAGTGCCTTGCAATGTAGATAAACAAAGAGGAACTGCCTATGACTGTTGATCAGAGGAGGTAGATGGAAGGAGACAGAAGGAATACCATGCCATTGTTTTATTTCAGTTTAAATAATTTTATGTAGAAATTAATCTTCCAAATTCTGGATAATTTGCTTTTATCTACCCTATTCAGGTCATAGGGCATGTCATATTAACAAGTCTAGGGAACTGGGTTTTTATTAATTTGATGAGGGCAATATTTAATATTTATTGAAGTTTAATTGGCAAGCATAGGATAAGAAAGTTAATCACAAAACTTTAAAACTACATAAAAATATTTAATTTTAGTGACCACATTGCTCTGACATACACAAGTGTGGCTGGCACCTGTAATCAGTTAGATGAAAATTCCTCCCATTCTATCATTTTTAAACATGTCATTAACCTGAGTGTCAGCAGCTTCTGTTACAGACCTTTGACCTTGAATTGTGACCAAGTGATCAATTGTATTTTCCCTCTCTGACTGAAACCATGGCTAATGCAGCCTTAGAAATTTATTTCATCTTGATTTAGTAAATTTCATTTATCAATCTCCATTATTTACTCAGATGTTAAGAATACATCCTTTCTGGGCTATTTGCTTCTAATTGATGAGGTGGACATACATAAACATCTAGCAGTCACAGAAAGTAAACAGCAGCTGGCGGCTGATAGAATGTACATAACATGACATTTTTTGTGTAGACTAAAGGGCAAAAAGAGAGAGAGCATATCCTATGATCATGACAGCATTTGTTATTCATGAAAATAATAGCTCTTTGTGACCTGTATGCAATCCAATTAAAAACCAAGATTCCTATAAAACATGTTTCAAAGCACTTGGTCAATACTGAAACCACTTAAGAAAATGTAAGCATGCTAAAACTGGATTTAGACAAACTTATCAGCACATCATAGAAGTCTCTGTCTAAATCTAAACATAAGATTATTCTAAATCATACATTTATTCATGTGAACTTGACTATACTGGAACCCAAAGTATCCAGATTTAATACATTTTATGCTTTTGAAAAGACAAACACAATTACATATATGTAGAACAGGAGTACAGAACTTATGACCATTGAGATTTTGCAGCATTGAATCTCCTAGTAACCCTAGCCACAGCATAGTTAGTGATAAAACATGACAGGAGTTGTAATCCAACAACATAGAAGTAGACAGGGAAGTGTGTGGCTTCCCTATTTGAGTCTATCCTCTGGAATTAGGTAGGCCTCTTTTCTCACCACCTTCTAACTTACCAAGTATTATCATTTGTTTCAGGTGAGCCAACTTGTATCATGATATGGACAAGTGTACAATAACCTCCATTTAGTCATTTTGGTTTCTAAAATGAGTTCAACCTTACAATCATAGAATAGTAGAGTTGGAAGAGACCTCATGGGCCATCCAGTCCAACCCCCTGCCAAGAAGCAGGAAACCTTGATTGCTCTAAGACCCATTTATTTGTCCTATTAGTCCATAGTATTCATAGAACCTTTCTCCAGCATCACATGTCAAATTAGTTGAATTTTTCTATCAACTTTTTACAATGTCCAACTTTCACAATCATACAAGGAAATTGCAAATATGATAGCATGGATCATTCCAAATTTAATCAGTTATGTTTTTTTACCGCTCAGGATACAAGCTTACAACTACTTATATGGGATTAAGGTACACTGATCTGAGTAGATGTGTATAGGCATGTACTTGTAAAGTATCGCAATGGAAATAGCTAGTTCTCCTGTGATTCATTCTTATGTGCAATATTATGCATTGCTATTTCTGCCTATTAACTTTCTTTGCCTAATGTTATATACATATATACCTCAGTCGACAAAGTAGTTGTCTTCCTGGGCCTACCTTCTCTGACAGAAAAAGTTGTATCTGAGGTAGAAATAGCATAGGATAGTGTCCTGCATACTATGAAGAAGAGTAATTCAATAAGGTTCAGCTAACATATTTGTATGTGAAATGAAACAACTAGCTCAGACAAGCCTCTCACAAGTAAACACAAACATTTTGGACCTTCTAGAAAGCCTTAAAGTCTTGCAGGGATCATTTTGCCTTAATCAGCCTCCACTTTTCTTATGATTTCTGTTTTGGTGGCCAGGCTTACAGAGCTATACTTTTTAAGCATGTTGAGAATAGCTGGCAAGGCAGGCTTTTCTGCTCCCTCCTATCTTTCTCTCTATTACACTGTTCATGCATGCTCAGAAAGTAATTCAGATTTCTAGCAACCATGCATTTTTCAATGGATTGGAAACAATGGTCCAATTCTGTGAATAAAAGAACTCTAAGTCACTTGTAAACACTGTTTCACAACGCTGAAGTAGTCCTTCAGAAAGTGGAACTTTCCTCTTATAAGTGGGACCTTTTTCCGTCCTAATAATGAAAGAGTTTGTGTCTCTGTCCTAAGCTGTTGAGACAACCAAGCAGAAGTTTGGGAAAATGTAAGGTAAGGCATTACACATCACAGGGAAAATTCAAGTAAAATGTCACACCACTCTGTTGACTCACATAGGAACATGAGAAAAAACCTAATGTAGTTTTTCATGTCCAAGAGTAAGCTGGCCTACAGAAGGTAGATGGATCAAATCTTCAATACTGGTGACATGCTTTTCTATCAGATTGACATAACTCTGGAAAGCCATTGGTCACCATTCTAAAAATAAAGCAACAGTTCTTCCCGTTTTAGTGAAATAAATTAATGACATAGTTTTAGTGAAATAAATTACTGTTAGGAGGTAGATTTAGTCCCATAAACATATTAATGCTGAGATATAACTTACAGAGCCTTTCTGCAATTTTCATTATCTTCCGTTGAGGATTTACTCTACTATAAATAAGATTCTATAGGAAATCTACCAATACATAAGATATTACAGAACAATGCCACCCAAAATTACAAGAATTAACCCATTATTAGATCATTATATTTATAAGTTAATTGTCATATGTAACATGTTTTCTTTTAAACTTTTTTGTTTATATTTTCATAATAAATTGTATTTGTTGCATTAATACTTCTGCATTGCTTTCAATCAATGGTGCACGGTTTCTTAAATTAGAGAAAGAAAAACATTGAATTCGTAAGCAGATAAAAAAGGCTTAAATACATCATGATTAAACCATATGTCTTCTACAATCATCTCTTAAGTACTATAAGTCTTTACAGATGTACTGACCTCTTAGATTCCAGAGCACAAATGAATCTCATTGCAGCTACAACATATTAATATTTGTCAAAGTCTTCCAAATTGAGATTTTCTTTTTCTAGCACATGTCACTGCTTAACTGAAAATTAAAAGTTCTTCTGCAAATAAAGCTGATGTTATTGTCTCCTTTTTTCTTGAATTTGCTCTACTGTGTCTTGGAGGATTTCACTGATGTATTTATAAATTTCCAAAGCAATATTATAATATGCTATGTCTATGTTCAGGGATCTTTTTCAGAACTCAACAACCAAGTTCAGAAATCTACCCACAAGTAAACTCACCCATGCCATTTGAAAACTGGTGTACACATGTAAGTGTCCATGTACTATCCATACTAAAAAAAACTTAGTTTGTTTGGGTGTGTGTTAGCTTGTACTAAACACTCAAGGAAGGCCTACTTTGCTAAGTTTTCAGACAGAAAATAAACTAAAGAATTGACTGGCAGGCTAATATTAATGCTGGTGGATAATAGTGAATCCACCACCATTGTTCATTAGTTATTCATTAGTTAAGACATAGGAAGAAGGCTAAGACTTATATGTGCACATATAAAGATCCTGAAGTGTAAAGATATGACATGGAATAATAAAGTTAAAATGATCCATGCCTTTTTGGATATATGTGAGTGGCAGAAGAACTTTGTTGACAGGTGATGGTATGTGTCTTTGCATTTAGAGACACTCAGATAAATGAACCTTGACAACTTTTAGGGATGTGTTTTAATCCATTATGCAGTGTTACTTGAATAGAAATGAGACCCTGATTTGTTGCAGAATAAGTTTGTATATCTCTTCCTAGTGAATTGATCCTTATAATTGTGGACTAACAAGGTATGACTCTTCCATTTGTATATCTTTTAACTTGATACAAGATATCCATCACTTCGGACCATCTGTGCATATGTATAATTAATAAATAGTCTTGCAGTTGTCTTCCTTTATTACTTATCAGTCCAGGTAATAGAGGAAATGTATGTGTAATTTCTGGAATTTCAGCCGGTGATCTCATTAATGGTTTGCATTTAATCTTATTAAATTAATTAAATAATTTCATTTATGCATTGTCCCTTTAAGTAAAAATATGTACTTCTGTTCATCTTGATATGCACCCCATCACAGGCATTGTGCAATATGACAGAGTCAAAAACACGACTAAATCACTGCTATGAAGGTATAATGATATGGTGTGATGAGATTCTGAGGCAGCTCTATATTTCACAGCACATACTTCCTCTTTTTTGAGCCCTTGTGTCAGTTGTGACTTAAACACTGAGACATTGGGGGAAGAGTGGCCAAGTGGACCCTGTGGTGAATTTACAGCAGCTCCTCCAAATCATCCTGCAGAAAGAAGACTCAACAGCACCTTTGACTTTGAGCCAGGCCTTGAAATTTAAGACCCCTTCTATGACACTAGAATCACTTTTTCCTACAGTTTGGTATCCAACGGTGGTCTCAAGGCAATTTACACCATATATTAAAACAGGATTCCTTTAAAACAAGGAATAATACAATGTTTAAAAATATTGGATAAAATTAAATAGTTAAATTTAAATATTAGTTTTCTGTTTTTATCTATGTAGAAAGCATCTGCTCTTACACATAAAGATTTATACATTCTCATGTATAAATCAAGAAATTTTAGACAGCAAATTAACTCTCCAAGCCTGAGTTGACTAATCTACAGGTAATTATGAATACTGGAGCTTAATTCTTATATAAAAATGAACCATTCCTTCTCTGAATAGAATGGCGAAAGGAAAGAGTTTAGTTCATCTTGGGAGAACCTAAAAGAAACACTGATGCTTTCCCCTCTCATGAAATGTTTCCCCCTGACGTTAAGTCCAGTCGTGACCGACTCTGGGGATTGGTGCTCATCTCCATTTCTAAGCTGAAGAGTCGGCGTTGTCCATAGACATCTCCAAGGTCATGTGGCTGGCATGACTGCATGGAGCGCCATTACCTTCCTGCCGAAGCGGTACCTATTGATCTACTCACATTGGCATGTTTTCGAACTGCTAGGTTGGCAGGAGCTGGAGCTAACAGCGGCCGCTCATGCCGCTCCCAGGGTTTGAACCTGGGACCTTTCGGTCTCCAGCTCAGTACTTTAACGCACTTCGCCATGACCCTCGACTTATCCAGATAATATATCAAAATCCATAATTTTGGGCTGCAAACCTGCCCTTGACTTATACTTGATAACATATGATATATTTGTTCATTTATGGGAATCTAGTATCAAATGGAGCTACCCATTTTGTTGTGCATTTTGACCCATGGAAGTTAAATGTGGGTGCATGTTGTCACTTTCTGTTGCATCAGTAATTATGAGATTCAGTTTCAAGACTTGGAACAGCAAGCTTTCACATATCTATCCAGGAAAGTCTTGGGTAACACCATTGTAAAAACAAAGGAAAGATGTCCTCCACATCAATTCCCCATAGCACTGGCAATGTCTTGTTGTCCCAAGGTAGATAAATCCAGTCCAGTTGTAAAGATACCTGGTGCTTACAACCTCTGGAGTCTAACTACTCTGCATCAAGTGCCAGTCTAGCTGTAAATCGCTGTAGCACCTGCAGTGGCTCCCAACCATATACCTAGAGCTATTTTGTTTCCTTTCAGCAGGCAGAACAGCTGGGCTGTGTGTTTGTTGGGTCCCAAAAACTGACACAAGATGGTCAGAGTTGTTCCCAGAAATTAAGTGCAGTGCAGCAGGGTTCTGGTTTGAACTGGAAATATTCTCCTTTTTAAAGATATCCAACTGTGAGTTGGGCACATTTGTTGAACATCTGGAATAGCAAGTGCCATATCCAACTTGAACAGACTGAAGGCTAGCAGGCATATCAATCTGTGTGTCTATATCCAGATCATCTATATCAACATGAAAGACCACATTCAATGTGATTTAAAAAGGGGATCCTGACAGACCATTATTTAATTTTATTTCTAAGTTCATTGAAAACACCATGATATAATGATTTTGGGTGGGAAAAGGATGTCTTTGTCATGTCCATGATTTTGACCTTCCTCTGTACAGCTATATAGGTCAATGCCACAGAGAATATAGTTGGATCTGTTCTGTGGTATATTAAGCTTATTTGTGGCATTAGAGAAACAATCAGCCACTTAACATTCATCAGGCTAGGATGCTGTTGTGCTGGCACCAGTTAGTTGTTTACTGATTTAAGCTAATTCAGTGACTTTATAACATGTCAGAATTTTTCCAGAGGTTATAGAATGCATCCTTTCAGCAGGCTTGCTCAGCCACTGATAATTAGCACATTAGCCCCTGGCTTATTTCATTTTTAGTTTCTCCACCGGGGACAAACCCACCTGTTTCTACTAAAACACTTGAGTAATTTATATGGAACATGTACAAGCACCTACAATTCATTTTCTAAGCCAGTGAAATTTCTTTTCCTGTGTGATATATATTTGATACAGTGGAAACATATAACTCACAAAGAGACTTGTATTTGACTTCTAATTGTAAATATGGATTGAGTGATTAATCCCTCTCTCTTCTGGGTGACTTTATATGCTTCTGCCCTTAACTCTGTTCCAGTTTGGCTGTTTTGTGATCTGCATTACTTTTCTTTCAAGACACCAAAGGTGTATTGAAATAGGCATGTTAATATAGGTTTAAAATTTGTATCTTCTGAAAATACATTGTTAAATTGTGTTTTGTGTAAAACAGATAGTTGTTGTTGTGTGTCTTCAAGTCATTTCTGACTTATGGTGACCCTAAGCTTTTCTTGACAAGATTTTTTTTCAAAGAAGTTTGTCCTTGCCTTTGGCTTACAGAATATGACTTGCCCTACACCACCCCATAGGTTTCCTTGGTTCAGCAGAGATTTGAATTCTTGTTTCCCATCGTCCTAATCCAACACTCAAGCCACTACAATATGCTGATTCAGTATATGTTTTCATCTTTTTAAGCTATCAAGAACTGATTGTCAGAGTAATTTGCAGCGCAGCAGAAGTTGGATGGAGTCAGAATGAACGGAGAACAAAGACTATGGTAAAACTATATACAAGTTTTACTGAAAGCAGTAATAAAGACAAACAGACTTGCAGACAATAGACACAGGACTCTCACTCTAGGCAGACAGCAGAACAGAACTGAACTGATGCAATCAGCAATGCACACACACTTGTGTCTGGACACTCCCCAGTTCCAGCCACACTTCTCAGTAATTAACTCTTTACAGACTATAGTACACTCTGGATGATGCAATCAGTATGCAATACAGACAATACACAAATTTCATTTAAACACTACCAATACACAAATTCCACATTAACACTGATCCCCATTCCCCAAGCATATGGGCACATAAGTGGGATGCAGACCCTTAAAAATAAGAGGGACAGGGTAGAGCTGCACTTAGACAGATGCTCCCCAATGCCCAAGAACCAGGCTTGATTAGAGCTTCTGAGCATACCAAGTTCTGCTTATGTACAAGTCTGCAATGTCTTGAGTAATGTTCTGCAAATCTCCCCACTCAACACATAGAAGTTGGACATGCTGGAATCAGGACTAGCATGTGCGAAGACATGCTAGCATATGCATGTTAGTGCTCCCCTAATCAAATAGGTTAACACTGATAAAGTTTGGATCCCCTACAGCAGGCATGTAGCTGTGGGGGGGGGGGAATTGAGGGGCTTCAGCCCCCCCCCCCAAATTCTCAGGGTGGTCTGCGAGAAGGCCTTACATTTATTATTTAAACGGCTATGTTTATTCATATCATGATCTGATCACCATGCTCAATATATCCCATATGCATGGGGGTATTGGGATAATGATACAAAAAGTTTGCTAGGGTAGATCCTCTCTCACTCAGACTCAGCCCCCCCCCCCCCCGAATCAAAATCCCAGCCCCCCACCCCACCCCCGAATCAAAATCCTGTCTACGGGCCTGCCCTGTGGGAAAGGTTAGGGCACATTAGCTGGCCTTAATGGAGAAGAGGCCAAATTAAAATGTATATTAGTGCTCTGTTCCAGGATGAAGGAGATGCAATCAGAGAGAGAGTCTGGACTTATATGGGGCAAGTCCATGGGCAAATCCAAAAGCAAGGGGCGTGGAGAAACCACCACTCCATGCCCCACATCGCCCCTTACCTTCCTCCTCATCCCATGGGGGGACGCAACGCTGCTCGACGGGGACTGTTTCAATTCCCTTTTCAACATGGAGCTCAGCCAGAAGTCCATTTACCTCATGTGAAGGGCCCCATGCCAAAAAAGAGGGTGAAGCAGTGTACAGCGTATCCATCCCCATTCCTTGTTTTGCTTCTAAGGCTTGAACCACTCTCCCACCTTTACAACTGCTAGTCCAAAACTCCGATTTCAACCAGAAGTTGCTCTGAGTCATTCAGGTGACATTCAGGGACTTCCAGCCCATAACATGGGGTAAACTAGGTTGACCCAGTGTTAACCCATGCTATGAGAAGGTGGAGAATGCACCAACGTTTTAGTGAATCTTCAGGGCATCTTCACACTTTGGGTTTAGTCTGGACAAATCGAACCAGTTTACTGTCCATATGAGACACCACTGCCATCCCCTTTTCCCTGTGGTCTGCATCATAGGGAAAAGTAGACTGATTTCTCCTGTGTCACCCTACCAACAATGCAGCAAGTGAAAGGAATGGAGCAATCACTGCCTGTTTGCATGGGTGCTTTTGAGGAGCAATGGTCAGGAACTCTCTCATAGCTCCATGATTGTCTGGCAGCGGTGGTGGAGACAACCAAGGAGGCAAGGTGATCATTCAGCAGGAACATGTTAATGACACATGTAGATAAGTTCTTAGACAACTGTATAAATGAGGTGTCTTAAATAGACAGTCACTTACCTGGCAGTTTAGAGAGATGCAGGAAATTTATGAATACCTATGACACTCCTTTGGTAAAGAAGAGCCCCCAGGAACTGCTCATTTAGTCACAGCAACCGAGTCCTCTTTTACACTGTCATATAATCCAGATTATCAAAGCAGATAATTCACATTATCTGCTTTGAACTGGATTATATCAGTCTACACTTCCATGTAATCCAGTTCAAAGTAGATAATCTGTATTTTATATGGCAGTGTAAAAGGGGCCTGAGAGGAGAGGGAATGGGGCTTTCCTTGAGGCTGGCTTGAGGATTAACCCTAACTTTAAGTCCAGTGACTTGGGGAAGGAGGAAAACTCAGTTCACCTTCCAGATGTGAAACAACTGAGGAGCAACCCAGGTTTGACTTTATTTTTTCATGGGTTTCACCCAAAGGAAGTTGTAGAGCAGTGGTTCTCAACCTGTGAGTCCCCAGGTGTTTTGCCTACAACTCCCAGAAATCCCAGCCAGTTTACCAGCTGTTAGGATTTCTGGGAGCTGAAGGCCAAAACATCTGGGGAACTACAGGTTGATGACCAGTGTTGTAGAGGAAGTCTGCGGTATAGACTACTTGTCTCAGCTACTCCCATACTACCTTGGTTCAGCATTTTTTGCAGGTATCAAGTGGAAACAATAGAATAGATTTTATAGAGTGATGCATTTTACAACCATTCTCTCTCCATGTCTGGTCTTGTTATTTTCTGAGTTGGTCTGCAATAAGTATTTTTGTAATTTAACATGAATTCCCCAACTTGAATTCTATTGCAAGAGCCCAGCATGAAGACAGTTTGGTTACTTCATTCCATCTTGATTCTCAATGTCCTTCCCAGAGCTAGAAATCTTTTGTCTATCAGCAGATCTGGTTTTCTTCCCTTCCACTCCCACAAACATACAAAAAGGTGAAAAAACAAATAAATAATGATGAAAGAGGAAATCTACAGTCTGAGAGACATAGGTAGCTCTTCATCTCCTTCCCTCTCCCCGTAACACACATGCTCCACAACTCCATATCAAAGGAGATAACAAGAATTGCAGTGTAAAACTGCCTGACTTTTATTTCTGTCTTTCCAAGCAATTGGCTCCTTCACTAATAATCGGGATTTATTACTGGGCCCATCTGCTGCCTCTGTAAGGTCAAAAGGTAAACCGCAGCCATCGCTGATGTCACCATCAAGGTAGCTAGTAGCAAATGGACCCTGACAAGTGTACTTTTAAAAGAATATTGTGGCAAGAGCACTCTGAGCATGAAAGTCAAGCTGATAAAGAAAATAAAGTCCCAAATACTAAAAAGATGTCAGGTTTTAACCCATTAATCCATGTGATGGAGTCTAACTGTCAGTCTTCTATCTGAGCAGCAGTCAAAAAGAAGAATGGGCTCCCACACCTAGTGAAATGTAATCAGGTCAATCTCAGCTGTGTGGGAAAATTTCCAGCACATCACATTTTACTGTATTTTTTAACATCATCAGTTCCTCAAGGAATGCTAGGGACCATGGATGCAGAGCTGGAGACACAGCCTGGGATCTGCTTCTCTCCCTCCTGCCAGGCCTTTTCTTAGCAGAGGCAGTATTTCTGGAGGGCACCTCCATCTGATTATATTTTAAGTCTTTCCCTTTTTACAATTTGGAGCAAATTGTATATATCTCTCTGCAACTAGTTGCCTCCTCTCTCCCCTCCTCCCTGGAAGGAATAGCTTGTTCTCCATCCTGACCCACTTAGACTCATAATGCTGACTCTATTAAAGATCCAAGTCAGCTTTAGTTTTTCTTCTTTTTTAATTGATGCATCTAGTTGTGAAAAGGTGATGTAGCTCAGGTTAAATTCAGTGGATGATTTTGCTGGAATGTTTTATCAGTTAGCTGAGCAGGAAACTCCTTTTCGGCTACATTTCCAGCTGAGACTAGAAAGTGAAAAGGGCAGAGAGCTTGATGCAAGATAGAGCAGTCCCATTCTTTTCCAGTGGAGATGGAGGATTTACCTCACAGTTTGAGAACAAATTAGAATCTGACAATGTGTCAACAAAGAATTACTTGCTTTGTCTCAGCTAATGTTTCAGAGGGGTTATCTATATCCATGCAGCAGCACTACAAACAAGCAGCAGGTTGCTGACAACTGATGTAAATAGCTACAATTCCTCCAGTCTCAGGGTCATGCATTACTAGCATCATTTTCTTCTTTCCATATCAAACAGTTTGTAAGCATAGTGAACTGTAGCTTGTAGACTTGCACCAAAACACATATGCACACAAATCCCACATCGTTGTGAATGTACTCTGACATATCTTGTTATTTCCTAATGCAGTTTTAATTTGTTTAAAAGATGTTAACATTTTGTTTTATCTGCTGATATTCAGTCCTGAATGAAGACTACTCTCTTTGGGCCAGAAAGAAGTTGTTCCAAAAGGGCCAGCCTAAAGACCAGGATCGAAATAGCACAAGGGCCAAAAAGCAGAAACACAAATTTGATTTTTTCTTTCTGTAGTAATCCTGCGCCACAAAACATCTTTCCAAAATTCTAATTTCCTGTGGCAAAGTACTTGCCATTTCAGAAACATGAGTCCAATGCCTGCTTTTTCTTAGTATCACATCCATAATTTTAGATACTTCACCTGAATAATAGTTTTGAGCTGCTTCACTAAATAAGAGAAAAACACATGATTGCTTTAAAATGTTTTCAATGTCTGAGAACGATAATGTATGTGTTTAAAACATGTGTTGTTAGGCACCATCACTGTGAGTACTAGAAATATGGAATTGATTTCTTTATATTATAGACAAACAAACAGGAGTGCCCTCATACTACTTTCTGGCTTTGCCCCTCCAGAAAGGAAAAAAAGGGTCACTGTAAAACAGTACCTCCAAATCCCGTCCCAGCAAGGTGAGCTAGGAGGATGTCATGGATGATGGTATCAAAAACCACCAAAAGTTTCAGCAAAATCAACAAGGACACACGCCTCCTCTCTAGTTTCCAGTGTGGGTTGTCTACCAAAGTGACCAATGATCCATATCCAAGTCTATGTTCCATATCCAAGACTGAAATCATATTGAAATTGATTATATAATTCATTTTATCTATTTTTAAAAACCTTCTGGGTTCAGGTGGCCACCAATGGTCTGGAACCTTGATAAAAAGCGGGCCAGTAGCTATTCTATATGGCAGGATTCCGAAATGACTTCTTCAACAGCTTTGTGTAGACTGATAAGGTCTGCCTTATTTTAGAGAGGCATTGAGCATTCCCTTTAACCACTCAGGAAGGGCAAAAATCTTAGACACATGAGATGGTCCTCACCTCTCGATCCACATCCTCAGGCTATAGAAACTGGAAAAAATCCATTGTTGTTGGACAAACAGGGACCAAAGTTACATCCACTGTATCTGTATTGTAGCATTCAGGTCAGAGTGAATCAGAGCAATTTTTTCTGCAAAATGACAAGGTTTGCAGGGGAACTTATTGAACTTCATGCTGAGAGTTAGCAAAATGCAACCCATGCACACCATGGAGCCCCATGCAAGCTGTCTTTGCAGCCTTCCACACTCCCCATAATAGTATATATATATGTGTGTGTGTGTGTGTGTGTGTGTGTGTGTGTGTGTGTGTGTGTTGCATCTTCCAAGAGCTTTCAGTAGCAACAACTTACTTTGTAGTGGCTCATTTCATTATTTGACTTTTAAAAACAGTAGTTTCTCAAAATCAGATTTTAACAGGATCCACTCCCATGCAACCCTACCCATTATTTGAGGGTATTTTTTGGCAATCTATATCCTATCTCCACTGCAATATAATGGAATCTGAAACTGTGTTATGTGGTCAGTGTAGACTCATATAATGTAGTTTAACTGCACTGAAACTGCATTTTATGACAGTATAAGTGGAACCTATGTGCCTGCAAGGTCTACAGGCAGAAAATAAATTGCTCTACCCGCCATATTTCCTTACCATTGCTTTGTTGCATACATGTGATTTAGAAATCAATTTGCAGTTCTCACAAATACTTTTAAAAGGGGAATGACAGAAAACAGCTCTTCCAAGGCTGCATCCTTTGAACACTTATCTGAAAAACCTCTTTCACTGTTCTACCAGGAAAAGGGGGGTGAGAGGAAATTGAACTTTGGGTCATCATCTGAACTAGGATTTTACTGTGAAATCATTTGCTGTTTATCTGCTGAATAAATCAGGCATGCAGCTCATGTGCTATCAAGAATTGTTATTTTATACTATTGTAAAGGAGAAGTAGGAATTTAAGTTGGAGTGGTTTTGTTTTAATGTGAAACAAAATGAGTAATACTGATCTCTCAAACTCATAATAATTTGAACTACAGAAAATGAAATAAAAACATGTTTTGTGGGTAGATGTGTACACACAGTCCCCAAATTACAAATAGGTTTGTACTTAAGTTGAATTTGTTTGTAAGTCAGTACATTTTTAATGCTTTGGATAGCATAAGGAAGGATTAACACCCCTGTGGTATTTGTTTTGCTGTCTGTGCCCCTGTTCAGAAGATTTCACATCACTTTCTGTCTCTGTGATAACTTGATTTTGAAAAATTTGGTTTGTTGTGGAAACAAGGATGGGTGATCAAGCTTCAATGGAGATACTTTTCCCCATGATAATTATTTCAGGAGTGAATTTCCCTTCCGAGGGGTAGATTTCTCTCACTTCATGTTCTCTCACCCTGTCTTAGCTAAGAGTCATTTGTAAATCAGATGTTTGTAACTCAGGGACTGACTGTAGTTTCTAAATTGTAAAGGGCACATCTAGCTCATAGGCTGTGGTATTTTGGCTTGTTTCTCCCAACTGCCCAAGATCAATTGTAATTTCACAAAACATTCCAATGTTCTGTTTCTATAGAATTTGATATAAGAAAAAAAGGAACACATTTTACAAAAACTGCCAAAACTATAGCAGCAGAAAGGGCATGCAAACCTTGATGTTTAAGTCTGTGTGATGTTGAAGTCCTTCATCCAATGGTAGGTTTATCTTCTACCTCTCCACTTTGCAGTTGTCCACCCTACCCCAAAAGTGGCTTTAGACTGTTTACAAACCTCCTGGAACAAAATTTGACAATATCTGGAAAGCTGAAGAGGGGAGAGATAATTCCCACACCACTGATGGATGTAGAGCATCCCTTGAGATTCTGGACATTTGAAGGGAGAAAATTAATCATTTTTTTTCTAAGAATGAAGACAATGCCATACCAATGTCTTGTGGTATATTGCTAAAGCAAGAGATGCTTTTGAAGTCCTTTGTGACTGAGGTCAGTATGTAAACATTTAGGGCCAAGCGTGTGATGCCAGCCTCAGCAAAAAAAGAAAAAAAAAAGAAAAAAAGGGTGAGCTAATTTAAGGGAGGTTGACCCCTCCTCTCTTAGCCTCTTTTCCAATCCTATGACCAACCCTCTCATCCTCAGTGCAATGAGATGAATCTGGTCATGTAAAGTTAATTTTTAACTGATTTATAATGTATTGTACAGGTTTTATATGTGTGTTTTATTGTAAGCCGCCCTGAGTCCCCTGTTGGGTGAGAAGGGCGGGATATAAATGTTGTAATAAATAAATATATATAAAAGCCAGGTGAGAGGGTCTTTCCTCTTAATAGGTTTTTTCCTTTTTAATAGGTCCTTCCTTTTCAGCATTTCCTTCAAAGTGACAAAACTGATGACTCTCACACTTGTATCCATTTCAATAGAAAGATAGCAGAGGGCTGTTCCTCCTTTCTTTACAACAATTACACTCCCTTTTGTGTTACAGCAGGATTGCTGGATTGTAATGAGACAGTTCTTGGGCTATTTCCAAACAGCCATCTTTCAAGTGATTTTCTCATGTTCTAAACACCTGAACTGTGTATGTTTTTTTTTTTAAATGGCTGGTCAAGAGATGGATCATTTCAATATGATTTCCTATAAAATAGTTTAACAGGGTATTTCACATTATATGTATAATTTTTCTTCCATGTTTCATAAATTGTATTAACCACTTACTACTTGCATTAAATAAATAATAAATAGTAAACCCTTCACTAAAACATTTGCTTACTTGTAGCCAGAATATAGTTTTCATCACAGAGCCATTAATAATTACCACTGTGTGTTACCTTCTCCCATTTCATACTCAAAATCCATGGATTGAATGCTTATCTTCCAGAAAAGCTATGGTGAATATTAGTCTGGACATTTGTAAGTAATCCATTATTTATAATTATATTCTAGCTTCCCTCATAAGACAAACATTCCTTAACTTTGTACATTGTGTTCCAACAAGAAGTTACTCAAGAATAAGCCCTACTGAGTTCAATGGGGATTATTTTTCAGTATAGGGAGTGTGTCACATTTAGTCTATATTTTTCCTGTCATAGTGAAAGAACCATCTCCTTCATAATGGCTATATCAAAAAGAATAGGCAAAAAGAAGATCTATTTTTCCATTCTGAAAAAAAGAACGAAATATAGGGCTGTAATATTGTCATATTTTCCACTTTTTTCTTGATGGTCTTCTATACATTTTTCCCTCACGTGTACATCATTATCATACAAATCAGTCATTTAAACCTGTTAGTTCAGTTTCAAAATCAGCAGAGATTGACCATGAATTAATAATTGCTACAGAATTTGCTGTTTCTGCCGTAAAATTCAGCAATACACCAACAGCTTTCAGTGTATCATACGATAGGTGACATAAAAACATAATTGACTAATAAAAATGAACTGAACAAATAGGCAAAGAGAAATTCACCAAAAATCTCTTATTTAGTATGTTGTTCAGTAACATCTAGGAGGAAAATGTTTGGGAACATCAGAATTGAATTTGCTTCAGAGGAATGCAGAAATTAGAAGGAAATTTGCCATACATAAAATACAAAATACAAAACAAGAACTCCCACCCAGAGTTCAATTCAGATATTTGTCTTCAGAATAGAACTCGCAACTGGCATTAACTTGGGACATATTATCATATCTTTAGATTTTTTTTCAACCAGAAAATGTGGCACCTGTTTTTTTTTAAAAAAATTATCCAGTGTAAGCAAAGTTACGGGACATATTTTGGTTGAAATACTTGCATTTGAAGAGAAATGCGATAAGTTTGTAAAAAAAAAAATCCTTTCTTGTCTTATGATTCTCTCCTCTTATGATTCTCTCCTCTTATGATTCTCTTGCCAGGTCCTGTGTACTTAATGGTTTAACTACAGGCTTTTCTACATGCATAGCCTTGTTGTAAAAAAATCCTTTTGCTTAGCTGCTGAGGTGGAATGATTTGCAGCCATTCCAATTTTTCTAATTAAGACTGTAACACTGCAGCAAAGCATTATATGAAGCCCTTGGCAGCAGAATCTTTTGCCATAACAAAAGTGAAGGTAAAATGCAATGATTTGTTGGAAGCGTTTTACCTCCTTTTACGATTCAATATAATCAAACCCTCTCCTATTGCTTTGCGTTGATATACCTCTCTGCATTTCTACTGCCACCACAACTACTCTGCCTTAAAATATTCCTCCTTGAGATCTTGTTTTGCTAATTTTTTAAAAAAGGCAACACCTTTAGGAGGTACATAGAAACACTTATCATGTTATTTATTTCTTCTTTTTAAACCATGTTAGTAAAAAAGGCAATTACCTTTTATTGTTTTTAAAAGATATGAAATTTGGGGGTGTGGAATGGAAGGATTTGAAGGTACTTTAATCACATATTAAATAAAGGAAAAGCAACTCTTTTCTAAAGAAGGGAGAAAAACATATGGGAATCTGTGACCCGTACTAGAATGAAATTCTTATTCCTATTAGTGATGCTGCTGAAACCGGAAATTAGACCTGAAGTTAAATCTAATATGGGGAGCCCCCAGTGGTGCAATGGGTTAAACTGCTGAGCTACTGAACTTGCTGACCAAAATGTCTGCGGTTCGAATCTTGGGAGTGGGGTGAGCTGCCGCTGTTAGCCCCAGCTTCTGCCAACCCAGAAGTTCAAAAATATGCAAATGTGAATAGATCAATAGGTACCACTCCGGCTGGAAGATAACGGTGCTCCATGCAGTCATGCTGGCCACATGACCTTGGAGGTGTCTATGGACAACGCCGGCTTTTCGGCTTAGAAATGGAGCACCAACCCCCAGAGTTGGACACAACTAGACTTGATGTCAGGGGAAAACCTTTACCTTTGCCTAAAGCTAATATGTTTCTGTTTTTTGTATGTATGACAGGCCCTAATTAAATGCCACTGGTCTGTAATATTTTCTTAATTAAAGCTGTAATTTATTGCACATTAGTTTGTATTTTCTACACCTACACATTTGGATTGAAGATGCAGCCAGACAACACCGCTCTTGTATATACATAGATTGCTGTTGAGAGGAAATCAAAAAGTTTTATGAAATGATGAACCTTAGCTACATTTTCTTTAAAGAAACAGTAATTTAAAATACATGAATCAATTGCTTTCCTGTGGTGACTCCAAGGCCCTATCTACATTGCCAACTGTATTATATGGTCAGTGTAAACTTATATAATACAGTTTCACTGCATTGAACTGCATTATATGAATCTACACTGACCATATAATGGAGTTTCAAACTGCATTATATGGCAGTGTAGTTAGAATCCAAGTCAATCAATTTCAACAAAGTGCATATTATAATAGCCATGCATCATAGAAAGTTGTGTTGTGATGCATGATATTATTATGGATAGGAGTAAATAAGAGGCAGGGGCAGTTCAACCATGAGGCAAACCAGGCAGTTGCCTGCGACACCATCCTGTAGGGGGGCGCTGTTGAGGCAACTCCTGCCTCTGCCGCCGTGCCTGCCATTTTCCAGAAGCATTCTCTCCTGACGTTTCACCCACATCTATGGCAGGCATCCTCAGAGGTTCTGAGGTCTGTTGGAAACTAGGTAAGTGGGGTTTATATATCTGTGGAAAGTGCAGGGTGAGAGAAAGAGCTCTTGTCTGTTTGAGGCTAGTGTGAATGTTGCAATTGGCCAGCTTGATTAGCATTTAATGGCCTTGCACATTCAAAGTCTGGCTGCTTCCTCCCTGGGGGCATCCTTGGTTGGGAGGTGTTAGCTGGCCCTGTCTGGATTTCCCCTGTTTTCAGAGTGTTGTTATTTATTTAGGCTTTTCCTTAATCCATCCTTATTATCCAACATTTTCTCTTATCCAACGCTTTTATTTTTCAGTGATTGGATTGGGGGGGGGGGGGGGCAAAATTATGTTTGCCTACACTTGAAAATTACCTTGGGCCGGCACTGATAAGAAGGCATTGGTGATGCACACACACAAAAATGGAAAATGCATCAATATAACAGGGAATTTTCATTTGAGTTTATAAATCCAGAATTTGTTATACAGTAAGCAAATAACAAACTGTGACAGAATCAGATCATTCATCACTAATAGTTATAGAGTGGCACTTATATAAATCCAAGTTCTGACCTGTGGTTTTGCCATGTCACAAACAGAACAAGAAGTTACTATTAGCCAAATAATTATCCTCAGAGAGGCAAGAGTGTTTCTGTCATTCTGGGTTAAGCGGGCTTTCCTACCCTTTGTAAAATTCCTGCTGCTCATTCTAAAACTATTCATCTGTTTTAAAGTTATGTTTTAAAAATACAAATAATTTACTCGATAAATCATTCAAATTTTGGCAGGAAGATAGCAGCTTAGAGCCTCTCCCAACAAGAAAAAGTCTTTTTGGTTTTACTTCTGTACAAGCCTATTATATTTTAGAGATCTACACAATGTTTTCCCCATCCAGAGGTATTCACAGGAAACAGAGTATTATCAAGAATGTTTCATTACTACTCTTCATGTCAGTTTAAATTAACCCATTTCCCAAAATGAAATGTACCCCCTATGGCTGTCTCTTTGTGTTAGAAATGTATAAGAAGAATGATTGCAATAAAAGAAAATGATCCTAATGCTAAACTAGTATAATATTGGTAAAGTTATTTAATACTGTCTATATCTCCTGAAAAATAATTTAAAAGGTTCAACGGAAATGGATGGAAATCAGTTTCTGAAACATTGCCTGATTCAAGATATGAACAGGGTGAGGAAGAAGAGCACAAGAATGAAGTGAGGGAAACCCAGGATATTTCAAGAAAAAGTTTGTATGCAAACCATGAATCTGCATGTTAAATCAAAACCAAAAAAATGGGCAAGTCTTGATACTTCCAGGGACGTTTTTATTGTATGAATAAGCCCTCTGTCAAGTCAACAAATAATTCATATCTATTTAACAGAATGAAACCAAAACTGATATTCACAAATATTCTGAACTTTGCCAGTTTTCATTCAAATTTCAACCAAGGGAAATTTTGAAGAAATAAAACAGCAGTTATATTCCCTCGTATCTTCCTGTTTGGTTCTGAAATGCTTTAAACTAATTGGAATCTCCTGCATGATTTAGATTTTTGGCAGGCTTCAAACATGACATTTGATGAATTGTTGGTATTACTTGCTATTACATATTATTGATCAAATGCTGTCGCATAAAAAAGTCACATTGAATGTGAACTGTCAAATTTGGTCAAATATGAAATACATTTGCATGCAAATGTACCAGCTCTTCAAACAGCAGATTAGTTGTGGACAAATATCCTAAAAAGATGACTTATCACTGATTTTCTACCTTTACAATGTGAAAAAGCTCAGGGAATGTTTTGGGTGTTTCAGTAGGAAAGAGTGGCTGATGCACAATGCAGGAATTCCTTGGCGGAGAAGCTGATGTGGACAATGATATGAGAAACTAGGAGAACCAGACTCGCATCCCAGTTTTGCCATGGAATGCACTGAGTATTCCTAGGATTTTCACTTTCTCACTGGCTAACCTATCTCACAGGGCTCTTGTAAGGCCAAAATGGAGGAGGCTACATATGGTTCCCAGAAATCTTTGAAGAAATAGGTGAAACTTAAATGTAATAAATGCACAAGCTGCTAGTACTGCCAAATGTTGTTACACGTCAGTTGTCAAGTAACGGGAAACCTTGAATGCCTGTTTTCAAATATTAGAATAAAATAACATGTGGTACCCAATATAAACCTCAAAAATTCGATGAATATTCATTGACCCATAGAACCCCTAGAGAATACTGGAAGTCAGCATTCAGCACTTGGGAGAGAATTAGGGAAGCAAATTTATTTTAACCTTTAATCAGAGTAATTTGAAGGTAAGCTTGTTTTTTTCATAGTTTGGTTTGAATTCCTTCATTAACGTATTCTCATGTACTCATGTCTGTTTTGATGAGTCCTGAGTGAGTAGATTGGAAGGACAGATGTATAAACTGGGTGAAAAAAAGGATCTATGCATCCCTATGAACGACTGAGCTTGAGAGTGACACTTTTCAACAGAGTTACGCTCTATGAATAGACTCAATCAAGTGGGGAGTAAAAAATTCATTTTCTGACAGGGGTGTCAGAGGAATCATGAGGGGCCGAGGACAACAAATCCATAGCTGGACAAAAAACTGACAGAGTGGAAAACAAGAGGCTCTGATGCTGATCCGTCCTTTTCAGCTGTCCAAAACATAATTCCAAAGCAATTATTGCCCCAGCTGGTTCTACTAACAGCGAGTTTCAGAGTCTGATCTTGTTACACCATGAGAAATCAAAGAGGAAAAGTAGAAATACTCTGCTCTGCCATATGGATATAAAAATGACAGTTCCACACAGGAAGCGGATTAAGCCATAACAAGACCACTGACCTATTAAGGGTCCAGATCCAGGAACCCATTAAGCTTAAGAAAAGCAAATCTAATCAAAGCATTTCAGAACCAAACAGGAAGATACGAGGGAATATAACTGCTGTTTTCTTAGGCATATTTGACTCCCATTTGAAACAATATTTACTTACACCCAGATAAATATGCATTGGAGTCTAATATGAAAATCTTATGATCACCTACCTGGAATCAAACTATGTGCACACAAGAGATTTCCTCCTCGTATTTACAAAATAAGTGGGGTTTCCCTTAAAAAAAATCTAAAATCCAAATACTTTGACCACTCAATTTCTAAGCCAAATTATCTATGCCCTTGAACAAAGATATTCTGACACAATTGATTTCTGCAGCTGGCTGTATGTACAGATTAAATATCTAACTGTGTAAACTTGTCTTTGCCTTCAGAAGTTTGTAAAACCATGATCAAGAAACGCTACCAGCATATTATTTAATACTTACTATTTTCAGATTTTCCGAATGATGATGATGGAGATCATAATCACAATTAATAATTCTTGATAACAGGGAATATTAAATTTGATTGGGATTTCTAATCAACAATTGTTTTTGATATGATAATATGGATTCAAGACAGTCTACAATCCATCTTTTATTGAACACCTCAGAGACAGTCTTATGTAATTATCTATGTATCCTTATGTATTTACTAAATGCAGCTTAACCTCAGGTAGATAATAAAAAACATTATGACCAATATGTCACAGGTTAAAAGATAGTTATTGCAAGATTAAATATACTGAAATTAATCTTTATTATAAATTTTGATACTCAAATATGTGGCATTATCTAGTTGCACTCTGACAGCACATGAACCTTAATACAGAGAGGCTGATGAAATTGGAGCTAAGTTTTCGACAAAGAATATAAAGGGATAAAGAGGTTTTAAAGTGGTAACTTTTTGTTGTTTGTTGTTCACATGTTAAGTGCACTCTGTAGACTCAAGTGACGAGGGTCCCATTTCTAACACAGCATGGAGTGGGTGATCTCTTCAACTGTAAAATGAAGCCATAAGAGCTCAGCATGAAAATGTATTAGCAACAGTTAGATAAAGAAGACCCCAGCAAGGCGTACACACTTTCAATTGGTAAAATAATGCTTGTACAAATTGTTTTTGGTACATTAAGTACCTTCCACAACCAAAATTTGAAAATAAAGTAGGGGGATATATAAATAAATGCAAAGACATTGAGGAACACAGAACCAGTTCCTTCTCTTTGAAAGTAATGCCACGCAGAATATGTCTTACTGAAATGGTTTCATGGCTTGACAGATCTTCTGTACAATGATAGATGACAAAGTACTATGCAGCCTGTCAGCCTGTGCTGAGGGAAATCTTACAAACACCCCAATAATAATAATAATAAATATGTGTTTCTCCAAACAGAAGCTATTCTGAGCTAGTAAGCACAGTGGTTGAGTAAAGTAGTATTAAATAGAAGCGAGGTGGAAGCTGAGAAAAGATTTATATATTTGTACTAATCTAGCAGCTCTTTACTGGCTATGACATGCTGACAAGGAAACAAGGGTTATGAAAAATGATCTGACATGAAGCTGCTAAACCTATGAATTTCAAAGAGTGGAACAGTCTGTGGCTTGCCAGAAATGAATTTCCAAGCTATTTTAGAGATTTGTGCCGGAGCGGGAGTAAAGGCGCAGAAAAGGGACAGGGATGAATATGATAACAAATTTGCTGTAAATGCATGGCTTCCTAAGGGGAGCTAGTTATCTAGCTAGTGACACAAATGACAGTGGGGTGTCATTTGAGGAAAGGCTGAGTACTTTGTTACAATTAACCAGGCTGTGATCCCAAACATAATTACAAGTCCCATTGAAACTAGAGGGACTTACTTATGAGTAAATGCAATCCTTGCTAAGGAGTTGGTTATAGTATTGCAGGCACTTGAGTTTTGGCGTATGTGGAAAATACACTTTAATAATACTTAATCGTCTTTTTTATATGAAACAACCTAAAATCCCAGAGTGAAGACTGAGTTCCCTGGATGACTGCAGGATCAAATAATTACTGACATGAGTGAAGAACCTTCAAAGGTAATGTGTCAAAAAGAGCTCCCAGCCATTAGTGAATTTTCACAGCAGTACATTTTGGAGAAATCTAGTTTAAGGACATGAGATGTAATAGCAATTTTAAGTATTTTCCTCCCTCCAACAGTCCCTACTATAACCTGCCTCTTTGATCTAAAGATTGGAGCTGAAACCTTGGAAAATGAGAAGACAGAGGAGATAAGAAAAGTCTATAGACTATAGCAAGTCTAGGAGAGCTAGCTACAATGTGACTTCAAGAGTTGGAACAAGAGATTTGTACTGTTTTTAATATGTTGTGACCCGCTTTGGATCCTATTCAGGGAGAAAAGCGGGATATAAATATTTATTTATTTATTTATTATATTTCTATTAGCATTTTGGAAGTAAAGGTTGTTCCATGATTGTTGCTATACAAACTTAAACTCTAGCAAAAGCCCTGGACAAAAGGAAGACCTAACATTGCTGAGTGCTGAATGTTAAGAGTAGTACTTTACTTGGTTAGCTGGCTGAGTGGTTATATAATAAATAACCTTTCTCTGATCTGCTTCCATTCAGATGTTTTAGACTAATTTTCACCATCAACAGTCAGGAATTCTGAGAGCTGAGTCAGAGAATTCTGGAGGACAACACCTTAGAAAAATGTGTCAAAGATAATGATTTATGTACTCTCCCTTTATATGAACATATATGCAAAGAGCTTCTGCTGTGGAACTCCTTCAAATAGCGATTGGCCTTGTGAAATCCAGCATAGTTACCCAATTATTCTAATTCATTTGCCAAGTGTGAATGTTGCTTGATTTAGCATTTGTGTAGCCATGAAGTTTGCAAAGACAATCAATGAGGGTATCTGCAGAGAGGTAGCCTGATCTTTGTTGTCTGGAGGCATCTTTTGTCTGGGAGGTGTTAACTGGTCTTTGCTTGCTTGTTGTCTGGAATTCTCCTGTTTCTGAGTAGTGTTCATTATTTACTGTCTTTATTCTGATTTTTTAAATACTGGTAACCACTTGTTCATTTTCATGGTTTTCTCCTTTCTGTTGAAATTGTCCACATGCTTGTGGATTTCAGTAGCTTCTCTGTTTAGTCATAGTGGCACAGAATTTCTATGTTCTCAAATAATATTCTGTGTCTAGGTTGGTTTATCATATGCTCTGCCATAGCTGACTTCTCTGGTTGAAGTAGTCTGCAGTGCCTTTCATATTTCTTGATTCGTGTGTGGATGCTGTGTTTGGTGGTCACTATGTAGACTTGTCCACAGCTGCACAGTATATGGTCGATTCCTGCAGTGGTTAGAGGATCCTTCTTATCCTTTACTAAACATAGCATTAGTTAAATTTTCTTAGTGAATCTGTAGATTGTTTGTAGGCTATGTTTCTTCATCAGCTTCCCTATGTGGTCAGTGTTTCCTTTGATGTATGGTAAGAACACTTTTCCTCTAGGTGTATCTTTGTCTTTTCTCCCATGGCTTGTTCTTTGTCTTGCAGCTCTTCTGATGTCTGCCATTGAATACCCATTTACAGATCCTGTTTGCATGGTCTGGCAGGACTTTAATTGTGCTTCTTTTTGACCTGGATGATGTTTGGAGTTTTTATGTAGGTATCTATCAGTGTGTGTAGGTTTTCTGTAAACTGTGTGGCCCATTTGTTGATTTGGTTTGTGGATAACTAGGACATCTAGAAATTGTAGTTTTCTTCATTTTCTTTTTCGATGGTAAATTTGATGTTTGTGTGGATGATGTGGATGTGGTCCAGGACTTTGTTTAGTTCTTCTTCTTCATGGCTCCAGATGGTGAATGTGTCACCCACATACTAGAACCATATAGTGGGCTTTTTTGGTGCTGTTTCTCAAAGTATTCCATGTAGGAGACAATACTCCTGGAACATGGCCATACAACCCAAAAAATTCACAGCAGCCCAGTGATTCTGGCCATGACAGTCTTCAACAATAGATCATCATTATTGTATATTTAATGCACAATAATAAAATAGCAGGATCCAAGATTACCTCTTCGCCATAGTGAATTAGAAAATATTTGGAAAGATCAATCCTCTTTTAGCTTCCTAAAATCCTGTTTACATACAGATGTTTAAATCACATAATTTATATATTTAGCCATATATGCAAAGAGATTTGTAACATATTTATGACTTACTATCTATGTTATCTCACTGTGTTCTGCACCAGATAATGATATGCAGATACAGGATTAAACCGTAATGTTAGTGAATGACTACGTGGAACCTTTTTGGTTTGCTGCATGCCAAAACATATGGAAAAGGGCATAAGATCAGCAACCTATCATTATTATGTGAGGTCTGTTCAGACAGCACTGGTCAGCTCGGAAATTTTGTTGGCTCCTGCCAGGATGGATTCATGAATTAGAGATAACTTGTGGCTGATATATCAACTAGTATCAGCTTCACTGTTTCACCTCTGTCCATCAGTATGTAAAGATAGTCTGTCACAGAATAGCCCACAATTTTGTAGTTCCATGGGTTGATTCGAAAGCCAGGGAGGATATCAAATCAAAGCCTCTCCTTGCCACACTTGTTCAGCTATTGACACATCAATAAAACAATAATGTCCAGAAAGAGCATGTTGTGTGTTCTGTAAGATTATGATATGTTGTATACCCACCCAAAAATTGGCAAACCACAGTAATGAGGTAAACTAAGCATCGTGTTTATTAAATCTAAAACCCAAATTTTGCAGTGAGACCTGCTAGATGCAGAAATCAGTTGAGGCCAGGTGTCCTTTCTGTCTATCTTTCAATTCCAGCCTAATGTCCATATTTAAGTGTATTGAGACATGATTTTTTGGTGTGAATTTTAATTAATGCTCCAAAAAATCATGTCTCGATACACTTAAAATATGGCCTTTTATTAGCAGAAAATCCTAATGTAGAGTATTCAGGGTATACTCTTTAAGGAGCCCCGGTGGCGAAGTGTGTTAAAGCACTGAGCTGCTGAACTTGCAGACCGAAAGGTCCCAGGTTCAAATCCTGGGAGTGGAGTGAGCGCCCACTGTTGCTCCAGCTTCTGCCAACCTAGCAGTTTGAAAACATGCCAATGTGAGTAGATCAATAGGTACCGCTCCGGCGGGAAGGTAACGGTGCTCCATGCAGTCATGCCGGCCACATGACCTTGGAGGTGTCTACGGACAATGCCAGCTCTTCGTCTTAGAAATGGAGATGAACACCAACCCCCAGAGTCAGACATGACTGGACTTAATGTCAAGGGAAACCTTTACCTTTACTTTAGAGTATTCAGAGGCCAAAATATATCAGGCTCTCTCACTAATAATAGTTGACATCCCATTAGTCAGTTGTGACAATATGATGCTTAGGACTTTGTGACTGCATTGTATTCTCATTTGCAGTTGTGGGTCTAATGTCAAGACTTCATATTATCCTAAAGCTCACCTTAAAATCCTATCAGCCATCCAGAATTCCTAAATGCACACTTTTGTCTCAGTATATGATAGATAAACCAGTTGCACATGTTGCTTTTCTGCTCTGCTCTGGGGTACCTACAGGATCTACTCCACACAATATCACACTGAAGTCAATTCATGGTTAAGATATTTTGTTGTGGAGACTGGACACTCTGACATTTGTAGAATGGTGGATTCTCTCAGGGATTTTGCATCATTTTAAAAGGAGTTCAATTTAACTTTGAAGGAGATATCCAAGGTGCTGAAATGGATGCATTACCTTGCCAACATTACATTGCCACTTGGAAACGGGATGCAAAATTTCTAGTACAGTGTTGCTGGCAACATACACTTGGTTTATTGTAAGTAAGGGGTCATTTGTTTGAAAATATTGGTGGGAAGTTTTTTTTTTACATTGAAAAGAATTCACTTCTAGTAAATGTCTTTAAGAATGCTGTAGTAATCTGGATTAGCACAGAAATCTTCTTTGACCTTAAATGTTGGTTTTTAAAAAAAAAAAAATGAAATATTGAATATCAAGGCTAATGTTACAATATGTAATTAAAATAAAGACACTGTTAAAATGACCCCATTATCAAGGATATTGTTTGATATGTATGCAAAAAATAGTTTGTTCGAAGTCAAGTGATTTTTTTAAAAAAAAATCTGATCAAATGGGGAGCAAGATGCACTTCCCCACCATTGATGTATTCAATATTCATGAACAAGAATTTTCTGAAATTACCGGGACACATGCATAAAGGTTCACGAGGTTGCAAGATTTAAATGGATATTCACTGGGACAGTCAGATAACATATTTTCATATATGTTGTACTCACAGATCATGTGTCATCCCCCACAAGTGTTTGGGGGAGGGAGGTAATTGCTTAGCCAGAACGGCTATCTAAAGTCCTATGTATTTTATTTTTAACATGTGGGAGTACATTTATGTAAGTCTCAGAATCATCCGTCAACAGGAACATGTTGTAATAAGCACAGAGACCCAAAGTTAGGAAATAAATTCCATGGCTGTAAATCCAATAAAAATCCCCAAGCTCTGGATAAACCATATCCTCTGTAGCACACTGCCCAAAAATATTTTATTCCAAGCTCTTGATAAACCACATCCTTGTAAAAGATATTAGGACATCACCTTACAGAAAATTATAACAAGTGTAGAAAACCCTCTGATCCTTTGAAATGTAGCTGTATGTACTAGGATAAATGAATCACTTGTCTACTTCAGCATAAAGCATTTTTGTATTCAAAATATCTGAAATATCAAAGGGGATTATGGGAAATAAAAACATGAATGGTATTTCTAAGTAGCAGACAATTTGTATGAGAAAAGGTTAATGAATTGCATCTACAACTTTCCCATTCTCTCAACCTGTGGGTCCCCAGGTGTTTTGGCCTACAACTCTGAGAAATCAGAGGCAATTTACCAGCTGTTAGGATTTCTGGGAGTTGAAGGCCAAAACATCTGGGAACCCACAGGTTGAGAACCACTGCTCTAAGTGAACTCTTCTAATGAAGTTGCTTAAAGTGTATTCCCAATACAGCACTATTATTCTACTTTAGCTGCCAAGGTTACATCCCATGGAATCCTTAAGTTTATAGTTTGGTGAGTCACCAGAGTTCCCTATGGAGAATTCTAAGTGCCAATGTTAGGATTCCATAAAAGGAAACTATGACAGTTAAAGTGCAACAATACCACTACAATTCTGCAGTGTGGACAGGCCCTTAGGTCCCTTCTACAGAGCTGAATAAAATCCCACATGATCTTCTTTGAACTGGAATATATGGCAATGTGAATGCACATAACCAGTTCAAAGTAGATATTGTGGATTAACTGCTTTGATATTCTGGGTTATATGGATGTATGAAAGGGCCCTTAGTCTTCTATTGCTCCTGAACATACATTCCCATCTAGAGATTTAGATGATGTTTCCTCTAAATATGGATTTCAAGGGCACTTTCATTTCCAAATAAACCACCACTTCCCTTGGAATGGCAACCTTGATTTTTGCCATGTTAGGCTTAATTGGATCATCACTATCTTGGGTCAGTGATAGCCCCATGGGCAGAGTCTTCTACCCATCTGTAGGATATGTTGCTAAAATAGCAGTGTTTAACAATTTTAAAACTAGCTGTTTGTGCAGCCACTAAAAACTGCAGTACTAGTAGGTTTTTCAGATTGCATGAGTGCAGATCATTAAGTGTTATTACAGTATTAATTATTAGAAATGTCCTGTACTAGCCAAATTAAATTGGGATAGTCAATGACCTGCAAGTTCCCAATACCATGGATAATTTAACAGGATATCTGCCACATTGTGTGAGGTATCTCCTACTTGTCCATCACATTATTTCACATTAAGCATCAGTTCCATTTTTTTCCAGGAAAGTCTATAAGTTAAGTTTAATTTACTCTAATACTCATTTGATCAGAGGATAGAAAGAGTCTTTGTGTGTATAGTGTGGATATCAATTGAAATATTTTAACCCCATAATTTTGCACGAAGTACACATGCACTGTGCTATGCATGCTTAATTCTAATTAGTATTTTACACTGCATTGTACATCCTAGCTGCAGTAGTAATTTTATGTAATTTCTGTGCCTAATAATCTGTGGTGAAGTTGATAAAGAAAAGAGATTGGATCAAATAAGATTATTTAAAGCCAGTTTTGATTAGACTGATCTAATATATGTGAAGAGTATGCATGTTTTGCTACTCAAAGATTTCAATTATACAAATTCTATATAATGTCCTTGATATGGTTTAACGGCACCTACATAATATTAAAACACTGAAAACTTACCACAAAAACAAAAATGTGTTCCTACATAACATTTCAGGATTACTTGAATTCCCCTGAATTCCTGTCTTGTCCATCTATGATTTGACAAATAGGCTGTTGAGCTAAGGATCTGGACTATCATCTCATTTTTTTCTTATTTTACTCAGGAAAAAAATACACAAGTACAAAAGAATCCAAGATGGCAACATAAACATCCAAAATAAAGTTAGTTGGTATGTCATTAGTAGTGATATGAGCTTGTATGGCTCACCTATTACTATTTGTAGCATAACTCTTTAAACAATTCAAGATAAGGACAGCCACAAATCCTCCATTCATTTAAATGACCTAAGTCTGAAAAGGCTGTTCTGATCACTGACAAAATCTTGAGCATCCAGCATTTAGAGTTGAATTTAAGAACAGCATCTTCAGGGGGATCATAACCCATCTAGCAAAAAAAAAAACACAAAAAACACCTGATTCCCTAATCTGCTTTTTGACTGACCAGGAGTACCTCTGTCTTGTCTGGATTCAGTTTCATTTTGTTCCCCCTCATCTGGTCCATTACTGATCAAAGACTCCAGTTTAGAACCAAACTAAACATATCTTTGTATTCTACCCCATATCCCCTTTTGACTAGAAAAGCAGCCTGAGGAGAAATGGTGTATCAAGAAAAATATGCCATTGTACACCAGACGTTCTGCTGTTAGTGGAAAAAGCAGAGTTGAGAAGACAACATATTCATTTGTACTTTGTCGTTGCAAGTTGTGCATTATGTAATATGTCATTGTGGCTATTCATCATATACTTTGCATGTTGGTTTCACATTCCATACTTTGCATTGAGGTTGTGCATTCTATATTTTTCATTGTGCAATGGTACCAGTGACATTCGGCAGGCCCCATCTCTTTTGGGGTTCAGAAAAAAACTGAAGACCTGGCTATGTATGCAGGCATTTGAAGAATAAGCATGTGTTGGCGTCGACGCAGTCTGAATTACGGCTCTTGTATAAGGTCTGGTGGATGAATGGCATAAGCACTTTGCATTGTTTTAAACTTGTATATTGTATTTTATGACTATTTTATGACTGTTTAAACTGTTTTAATCGTTTTAGTTTATTGTATATCATTGTAACGGCATCAATTGCCACTTGTAAGCCGCCCTGAGTCCCCTCGGGTGAGAAGGGCGGGGTATAAATAATTGAAATAATAATAATAATAATAATAATAATAATAATAATAATAATAATAATAATAATACCTAGCCATTGACCTGTGTTGCACAATAACCTGCATAAAGATGGATCATCTTCATATACTGTACATCTGCCTGTATGAATTTACACTATGCTAAGGGGATGATAGATTGAAGACAATGTCTGCATGGGGAACTAAAGAACATTGTACTTCTAGCCCAAAGTGGGCAAGCTTGACAAAATATGAGCTGTGAAAAGCATTTATAGTCTGATGAGGTTTTGCTAAAAGCACCTTATAGCAAGCAAAAAAAAAAAACAATTTTATTTAGCTGTAGGGAAAAGTCATTAGAGAGTTAGTAAAAGTTAAGGAAAAGAGAAAAGAACTTTTGTTATTTCCTTCAGTCAAATTTATTATGTTCCTGTTGGGTATTTTGTTTGTATAAGCAATAAAAGTTTGTAGGACTGACAAGGGAAAAGGAAAAGCAAAGACATAACATCCTCTGGCCACTATTGGAGTTTGGAAGAAAATAGTTCCCCCAACAGTGTGATGCACTGTTAAATACATATGCTGTATTTATTTAATAAATCTAGTCAAGTATTGGTAACCCAAATGCAGGGAGTCTGGGAACATCTGAGAATAAGGAACAGATAAAGACTGTGTCCATCACCTTGGGAGCTATGAATCCTCTTTTGGGGCAATATTATGTTACAGGATGAACCTTTTCATTAATGTAATATGCATCCAAAGCCAATACAAGGCAGACCAGGCCAATTAGAACATCAACCCTTTGATTATATCAACCGGAGGAGAAAATTCTATGGGTTTGTTCTTATCCATTTTGTACAGGAATTAGGGATGTAAATGCCCAACTGTTCCAACTTTGTATAAAAAGACGAATAATTTCTGTAGTTTTCTCTCCACAACAGTCTCCCAGAATTCGACCATTCTGAAATATTGTAAACAAATTATTCCACTGAAAAAGACATGGGCTGAGATCTTGCATCAGGAAATGTAGTTAAAATGATAGTGGGGAAAAGAAAGAGAAAAGTGTTAAGTTCTAGTAAAACATTTATGATAATTAAGTAGGGGCTAACTCTTCAAACCAATTTTGTGATAGAGCAATTAATTGAAATTTTACACTACTCAGTAATAAAAGTTCTCTGAACAATGCGGAAAGCATTTTTTAAAAAAAAAAAAAACTTTAAAAGTGAAGTTTAAGGTTTTCTCCTGACATTAAATCTAGTCGTGTCCAACTCTGGGGGTTGGTACTCATCTCCATTCCTAAGCCGAAGAGCCGGCATTGTCCTTAGACACTTCCAAGGTCATATAGTTGAAAAATATACACACATATGGACTTCAGTCAATGAAGACAAATGCACCCCTTTGGTAAATAAATGTAGAAGAAATGTATATGAATATTATTGCAGGAAGAAGAAGACACTTTCCCTAATATAAAACAAGGAGAGGAGGAAGAGGAGGAGGAGGAGTAGTTCAGAAAAACATAATCAAGACATATTTTCATATTATAGGTTGATGTCTTTAATTTCATCTAATCCAATGATGATATTGCATCTTGTAACAGTTAATTCTGTATGACTGTGGTGCTAATGAGAGCTTTCCTTGCATTGTAAATAGCAAGTAAGTTGGGAAGACATTGCTTTTGGTCCAGATCACAGCAAATCCCCTTCTGCTATATCCTGTTCTGAATCTTATCCACTCCTGCATTCTTTTTTTAAAGATAGTTATGCAAAGCTAACCACCTGATGAATGCCATGTCTAGTTTGCTCTCATTAAGGTAAGGTTTTGAATAATTTCATTTGCAACCAAAAGAGCAAAGTAGCCAATCGAAAAATGAACTGGAACTCAGTCAGGAAACAAATATATGCTAAGGGCACCAATTCACACCTGTTAACTGCTGCAAATGGGCTGAAGACAACACCAAGCATATAATTTAAATGGGCATTTCAAACAAAGTAGGCATGCAATTAATTTCCCAACTGAAGTCTTTGAATCCAGTCACCAGCAATAATCCCAATTAGGCAGCCAAGCCATTTACCCAGACACTCATTACTGTGATTTGTTGTAAGGGAAGGCGTATATATGTATGTCTTTTTATGAGTTCTTTATTTTTATTTTTAAGAAAATCCAAAATAATATTTATCAAGAAGCAGTCTGATAGCTCTCAATTTCACTTGTATGCACTATTTCCACACATATTAGGACAATGACAAAGCATACCCTATTTAAGAATCATTCAACATTAGTAATCTCAGCACAGACTACTGTGCAGCATGGAAGATGACAGTGGGCAGGAGAGAAAAGATGCAAGTAGGTTTCTTTAAAAAATAAATCACTGAGCACCTAAATTACGAAATGTCAATTTATAGAGATATGTGAGTGTGTTTTTCAAACATTCCAGGCACCCATGTGCTATATTGTTTGCAGTATGTTATGAAGATGCAGAATGTGTGAAAAGATGGACTATGAAGTGGAATTTTGACAGTGTCATATGTTGATTAAAATAGAGCTGAAAGGGAATCCAAATGAATTAGTACCTCTTGCACACGGTAGGTTTTATGTTCAATCACAGAGGATGCTTATAAGGGATCAATGAACAGGAACTCATTATATCCGTACCAAAAACTCACTACAAGCCTGGGAAAGATGCTTATCTGCAGTCCATCTAGGTCTATGAGGGTTAAATTATATATTGGTTTTTACTGTTGTTTCATTTCACAAAACGGCAAAAGTCCAGGCAACATTTTGTCAGAAAAAAACAATAAAGAATATGAAAAGCCCATCTTCACAGAACATTGGACATTGCAAAACAACCTACAGCTATTATCGGATATATCAAAACTGACAAGTAAAACTTTGGCTGTTGATTGAACAATATTTCACGCAGACAGCACAAGCTCGTCCACGTTCCCTTTTAAATGGAGCTGCTTATCCTGGAGAACTATGGGTAGGAAGTTTATGAGCTTAATTGAATTGGTGGTATTTGGATGATTGAAAAAAATTGGTGACATTGCAAAACTGATCCTTCAGATTTTGCAGGAAGGAAAGCCGCTCCCTTTGCTCACTGTGCTAAGGCTTCAGCAATGGCAGCGGGGCAGAAAGGATACTCATTCCATTCACATGCAATTTACTGGTGCTCAGTAATGGTTTATGGATCAATTCTTAGTGTATTTGCAATTCATTTTACCTTAGTTGAAGAAAAAAGAAAAAAGCCCCCAACTGCTAAATCTTAATGGATTGACACATACATTAGTTCCCATGTCCTAATAGGTTTCCATTTCCAAGAAAGTGTTTTGTCACTTTTGACATTTGCTGTTTTGATTTGTTTCCTTCTCATCTGCCATACACATGGACAGACATTATTTAAACTTCTATGTCAACCTGTTATTTTCTTTTGTGCTGTGAAAAACTAATGAATATTATTTTAAGAGAAATAATTAACCATCCTTCACATGTGTCTTGAAAACATATGTGTTACTGATTTCAGTTAGATTGAGACTTATCTACATGGGTCAAATAAAGCTGGCATTCTGGCCAAGGAGCTTCTGTCCAGCAAACAGTGGTGAAGCTGGTGGTCACCAGGGTGACAAGACAACTGTGTTGATGTGCTGTTGACCCAATAAAAGGCTTTGGGACTCTTCCATGAGAACAGGTGTGGACTAAACATAATACATCCAGGGCAGCTCAAGAGCAGTTTATTCTGGAGTATTACAGTAATTTACTCCACTGTAAAGCTATGAAAGTGGAGTAAATCAATTTGCTGACAGCCAGGAGAGGCCATAAAACATTGCTCTTCAACTATAAGGTGAGAGGTTGTGGCCTCAGTAGGTAGCCACCCACTCCTCAGTAAGTATAAATGCAGTCTTACTTGCTTGTCTTTTTTTAGTTTGCAGTCAAAATCTATCCAATTTGTTTCCTCCTGATTAACTAAAAAGAGTGGATACTATAAAGAAGGGCATTACAAAAATGGTATATATCTGTTTTATTGGCCATCTGTGATGGTTTGCTTAGTGAATACTATTAAAGAAGAGAAGGATGAAGCATAGCCAGAGTTTGAAGAAGTTACTACACTTGAAAGAACCTCCCAAATACCATGACTATGCAGATTTGATAGTTCTGGGAGTTACAGCCCAAAAGTAATGTTTCTGTGCATAGGGGACATCTAGCAAATGAATAATCAACACGGATTTCCAATCAAGTAACAAGGGCTTAGTATTAAACATTAACAGATGCTGAGAATCAAGCAGAACTTGAGTGCAACCTTTTTCAAAAAATGCTAGTTAATTTGTCATTATTTTTTCCCACCATTCCAGCTTATTACTATATATAAAATGGGGTGGGGGGGGGAGTGGAGTTGTTATCACTTCAGTTCAGAAAGTTATTCACTATTTACTCTTTCCTAACATGCTACTAACAGGAGCCCCAGTGGCGAAATGTGTTAAAGCGCTGAGCTGCTGAACTTGCAGACCAAAAGGTCCCCGGTTCAAACCCCGGGAGCGGCCGCTGTTAGCTCCACCTCCTGCCAACCTAGCAGTTCAAAAACATGCCAATATGAGTAGATCAATAGGTACCGCTCCAGCGGGAAGGTAACGGCACTCCATGCAGTCATGCCGGCCACATGACCTTGGAGGTGTCTATGGACAACGCCGGCTCTTCGGCTTAGAAATTGAGATGAGCACCAACCCCCAGAGTCGGTCACGACTGGACTTAATGTCAGTGGAAACCTTTACCTTTACCTATACTGTGTATTGTGAATCAGATACAGCACTGTAGTACTTCTCTGAGCCACCCCAAGCCACCCTGGGGAGATGGTGGCAGGGTACAAATAAATACTTGTTGTTGTTGTTGTTGTTGTTGTTGTTGTTGTTGTAAGGTAAACAGTGCAAAGAACACTATCTCAAATCTCTAGGCCTAAAGCGTATCTGAAGACTGGCTCCAATTAAGACCTCAATAAATTTTGGATATATCTACATTATGCAGTGATAGAGATCTGATATCAGAAATCACGAGATTGGTGATATAATTAGAATTCTCTGCTCAGAGTGTTTTACTCCTCACCATAGAAGACAGTGTGAGAGCAGACAGCACTAGACCAAACTAGAACTCTCTGAGATGAGCCTACTTATTCATGGGATTCTATAGAATATAGGAATGGAAGATAAAGACATATCAAACTCAAGAACAGTGTACGAGAACATAAGACTTCACCTATCTTTTTCTTGGAAGCAGGACAAAAAATGTTTTCTATAAAGTTTATATTTTTGCATGTTTCTGCACAAAAAGCCATTTGCAATTTTTTTTGTTTTTTTTTTTGTCAAAGGCTAGTCCTAGTTAAGTGAATCCTCCAGCAACAAGCATGATGGTAGCAAATGTGTAAATTCCCATCTGTTCTTCATTGCAGGACAAACTTTTTTTTATTTAGGATGGTATCTTGCATGGAAGCTGTTAAAGGCTTGAACTATATAAATATTCATTTTATTTTCCTTGTGTTTTCAACCTGCCTGCATCAAAAATAAAAATATGTACTGAATTAAATGTGTGGTATTTTCTAATCCCCACAATACATCCCCAATGTATTGTGGATAGGATGAAGGTTCAGGCTATGGTTAGAGTCAGATTTATGGTCAGGATTGAATGCATCGTTCACATATTTCTAGAACCCAATGATAATTTGAATTCTACCCCCTCCATATATGAA